>NC_090648.1:314270961-314536306 GCF_040937935.1 Hyperolius riggenbachi
ATCTGTATTACAAAAGTCCCTAAGGTAACTATTTATGTAAAAAAAAATTAAATGATGTAATTTTTTAAAAAAATTTTTAACAAGTGTTTTATTTCTGTAACTGTGGGGCAGGGATGGAAGGGGTTAAAAGTAATAAAATAAAAAAAGAATAATAATAAACTTGCTATGGAAAACAGTATAGTGGCATAAATAGGTGTATTTTACTTTTTGGCCACAAGATGGTGCTATTGAGACCGTGTTTCTATTAATAGAACACAGCCGAACACCGAAGTGCCGGGTCTCAGAGCTCATGCGACGTTAAAAAGCTCTGCGAAGACACGGGAACGGTGATCGGGATTGAGAATCAAAAGATTCTCACATCCTGATCACAGATGGAGGGGGCTGCGACGGTGGATCGGCGGAAAACAGCGCGGGGATCGTGAATGCGACGGTAAAGCAGCAGTACGCATATCTACGCCCCTGATCCGCACGTGAAGTTTAAAGGGGCGTGGATATGCATACCAAGGATCCTAAAGTGGTTAAACACTTATTCAAATGCTAACAAAGAATTTCTTCAAACATAAATTAAATGGTAAACGAAGGTACACTTAATTACATTAAATGTAAAAAAAGGGGGAAGCGCAGCAGATAGATCTAGTGCCAGTTTGTTTGATAGGCCCAAATGGCTCCATTAATTTGAAAGGGACACCAAACACAATTATGGAAAAATCTAACCACTGGAGCCACAGGCACCAAAATTACACCACAATTGTGTAAGCTTTTTACTGGGTGGTTTTGGTACAGACCTGGGTAGATTTTGATGCTGGGGGTTTCAAAATTGCACTTCGTCACTAAAAAAGTATTTTGGGGGGCTTTTTTTATATATACTTTGGGAGATGGAATGTTTAGGTTTAATAAGGGAGGAATGGACTTGCTAAGAATATATATTATAAAATATGTTATTTCAGCATGGGGTTACATTAGTTTATTGAGGTACAGAAGGTTATTACATCAGGTAAAAGTTAAGTTGAGGGGAGGGTTGCTAGGGAATGTAGGGGGGATAATGTTATACATTGGGTGGAAGGAATTTTTGATCTGTAGGGAAATATTGTTTTATTTTGTAGGATCACAGCTGGGATGTGTGAAAATTTAAAGTGGTCTGAAAGTCAGCATTTCTACTTAAGCTACTATCCCAGAATTTTTTTTTAGCAGAACGTCACGGAAATGGGTAAACAAAGCACTTTGTCCTGCTATTTAGCTTCAAATCCGCATCCAAACTGGAGATAACAGCATCTTTGTTTGCATTCCAATGTTGATACATGTGTGTAAACTCAGTGTAACAAGTGAAAAGGAGCTCTCTGTGAAGCTCTCTGTGCTTCAAGCACACAAACAGCTCAGAACAGCTAATTAGAAGATGTTAATATATAATCAAAAGCAGTTTGACTAAAATACAACGGCAGGTTTCAGGGCAAGATAAACTACACTTTGGAAACTTGTAAGGGGCACTTTTTCACCTCTCTTTTAATTGACCCTTTTATGAAAAAACTAGGGAGGTTGTGGGTAGGGCTAAATGCCTTTTACACACTGACCAAGAACAAGGACATAAGTTGGGTGGGGTCATGTGAATATTGAAGGCTATATTATCAGCTGTCTTTTAACTTCCAGTCCACAAAATTAGTGTTTTCTCAAAAGTAAGTGAGGGAAAAATCTAACCCCATTTCTGAGATGTTACTAGTGTTGTGTAGATAGATACACAGCATACACAAGATCACATTTATTGTGTATAATATACAGGTTTGGGCATTGCTATAAGGTCTTGCCTGACTGCTACAACAGCATACAGAAAATAGATTTTTAAATCTGACAATAAGCAAAGCAGAATATGGAAGATATGTTTGAATTTCAACTCCTTAAGTTTTTGCCTTTATTGAGAGGCAGGCCCTTATTTATCTCACAGGAGCCTATAGGCATAGATGTCCTGGCACTTTAAATTTCGCCATCCATGAACCTACAAACCCCCACCGAACTGCAGCGCAAGGGAGCTGGCTGTCCCAGTTGTCACTTCTCCCTTACTTCCCTTGCCTACCATAGGTAGATACAGGTGCCCCTTACCCCTTAGTATTAGGTAGCCAGAAGTACCCTCAATATTAAGTAGCTAGAGGTGCCGCTAACTGAAGGGAGATCTCGTCAGTGGAATGCCAAGAGCAGGGTTAGAAACCTATTATTTACAATCTCATCAGGACTCTGCATAGGGAGGGAAACACTAAGGGAGGGGAGGGAGCCACCTTTCCATCATCAGGCGCTTGTAGGCACGTGCCTACAGTGCCTTATGGTAAATCTGGCCCTCTTGGGAGGGGGTTTATAAGATATAAAATAACTACAAAAATATTACTATTCGTTAGAAGCTCTTAAAATTTGACTGGGAAAATGTTATTCCATAATGTATTGTAAGTATGAACAAATTTGTCCTTTTTTTTTTCAGAACAAGAAAAATGGACTGAGAAAAGCTATTCGTGAACTGGATACTCTATTACACTGGATCCATGATTTTGTCAGAGTAATGAAATCGGGGTAGACACATCAGTGATGATATATTCAGAACATACATTGGGGCTTGATTTACTGAGGTTTGTTTGGGCTACATATCATGATCTTAGAAATGTGGCCTGAATTCACTAAAAATGGTTTTTAGGTATATTTGCAACTCTTCCCAGGGTCATTTTGGACCATTGCAAGTGTTTCTTATTTTGTGTTTTAACGCTACAAATTTAAGTTTCAAGCTATTTTTGTTTCAGGTAAATAATGAAAATTTGTGAATGTTTCACAACTCCCATAAAGTCAAATCTTAAACTTTTGACTACTTCTATCTTTTCCCTGTGCTTGGAGGTGTTTATCTGCCATGCAAGAGGTTTTTTTTTACCTGTAATTAGTTATCAGTGATAGTTGTGCTAGTCCAATCCAACTTGAGTTTAACTGCAGAGAAAATATAATTTACAACCTTGAATTCTCAACCCACAGTGAGAAAAAAAAAAAAACACAAGCTTGTAGGATGTAGGATTGACACAGAACATACATGTTTACCCCCCTTTAATATTCTTCAAATAAATACATAAATCTTGGCTTACCTGAATTTACTAAAAAAGTGCATTCAGCTGTATATTCACTAACGTTACAGCAAGCCTCACTATGCTCTCACATAACAGTGGGAGGGTTTCGAGCCCGCGTCATCTACCTGAAACAATTCTGTGCTAAATCTGCAGGGTCAGTTATAACCTTCTTATTTCCAGCCCGGATAACTTCAGTAAATCAAACCCAAGTTATGCTCTGAAAAGAGTGGAACTACATAATGACATCAGTTTAGTTTTATATCATTTACAGATTGGATGCTGTCAATCGAAAACTTGTAAAGATATACTTGAAGCTTGACTATAATGAGCAAAACTATATTTATTGTTTTATTATTCATTGTATTATTATTATTATTATTGTTGTTGTTGCTTGTCATATTTTGAATATTTATTGCTCATTTTGTTGACTACTACAGTTCTATTAGGGCTATTTACACTTGAACTGCAGACATAAAACGAGATACACAATTAAGATAACTATATGTCAATAGTTCTCCTGACAAAGAATGTATGATTTTGTTCAGCCAATCGTTAAGTTTTACAAAGCCTGACCTAATAGTTCAGGCAAGATAATGTTTCCTGCCACAGTTAAATATCAGAACGTGGTTACCATGGAAGATTTATTAAAACCAGTTCAAGGAAAACAGGGGCAGAACTGGTGCTACAATTGACCATATGCCCACATCAAGGATTCTGATTGGTCACTCTGAGCAACTGCTTCAATTCTCCAATTATTATGCACCAGATTTGCTCCAATCTCCCTTGCACTGGTTTTGCAATGTTCTAACTGCAGCTTAGTCAGTGGACAATAAAGATAAAGGCATTTTTACCATACTAAGGATGTCTTCAATTTGTTGTTTACGCTTGTCAGCAAGCTTCCAGTGTTACAGCACTGGTGGTATTTAAAGAGGAACTCTGGTGAATATAATGTAGTAAAAAAAGTACTTCATTTTTTTTACCATAATTATGTATAAATGATTTAGTCAGTGTTTGCTCATTGTAAAATCTTTCCTCTCCCCGATTTACATTCTGACATTTATTACATGGTGAAATTTTTACTGTGGGCAGGTTATGTAGCTGCTCCTAGCAGTTTTGGCTGTTAGTGACAGCTGTAAACAGCTAATTCCTGTCTGTGAACATTGTTACATTGTGGCAGTTTGCCCAGAGTACCGCGGTACTCAGAGCTTCTTGTGGGAGGGGTTTCAGCACAAAATCAGTCATACAGCACCCCCTGATGGTCTGTTTGTGAAAATCATTATATTTCTCATGTAAAAGGGGGTATCAGCTACTGATTGGGATAAAGTTCAATTCTAGGTTGGAGTTTCTCTTTAAAGCTACTCCAGGTACAAAGATTTCTCTATTCCTGTCTAGGCATTCAGTTTCAAGGCTTGTTTCTTTTTTGGGGGTGCTGTGTAGAAGCTCATTAATTTATTGCTATCAAATAATTCAATGGAACCAGGTACTTTGGATTCTTACTGTACAACTTGGAGTCATTACTTAGGCCTCAACCTTCACATATAGATATATTCTGTACTTGCTCCCCTGCAGTCTAAACAGTGGGATGATGCAATCCAAGCAGCATTCCCACCCACAGAGCCTGAAACTGACTGCCTGAATTGATCATGTGGTTAAAATTGTAAGACAGCTTTTTTTCAGCTGCAGAAGCCTTGATTTAACATTAGCTTTGACTATTATCCTGTTAGTTGTATTTTTATCTGTGCCTGGAGATGGACTTTAAAATACATACTGTATATAGAATTTTAAATGTTAATGGATGCATATTTGTATTGTATTTCTTTGTACCAAAATTGAGTTCTCTGATGCTGTACAGAACAGGTACCCTTAAAGGAATACTGTAGGGGGGGGGGGGGGGGGGGTCGGGGGAAAACGAGTTGAACTTACCCGGGGCTTCTAATGGTCCCCCGCAGACATCCTGTGCCCGCGCAGCCACTCACTGGTGCTCCGGCCCTGCCTCCGGTTCACTTCTGGAATTTCAGACTTTAAAGTCAGAAAACCACTGTGCCTGCATTGCCGTGTCCTCGCTCCTGCTGACGTCACCAGGAGTGTATTGCGCAGGCCCAGTACGGTCTGTGGTTGTGCAGTACGCTCCTGGTGACATCAGCGGGAGCGAGGACACGGCAACGCAGGCGCAGTGGTTTTCAGACTTTAAAGTCTAAAATTCCAGAAGTGAACCGAAGGCGGAGCTGGAGCATCGGTGAGTGGCTGTGCGTGCACAGGATGTCTGCGGGGGGACCATTAGAAGCCCTGGGTAAGTTCAACTCGTTTTCCGCCGACCCCCCTACAATATTCCTTTAATACACCTGCTCTAAAGATCATTATTTTGCATTTATAAAAACATGAATATTGCAGCTGACTCGTGATGACTACTTAAATGGCAGTTTTTGTATTTATTTCCATAATGGGTATCTAAATTATGTAATGCTTCTGATGTAATATTTATTTTAGAATAATTTCACAGTATTTATTATGAATTTAATGAATGGTTTCATTATTTATCTAATTAACAGCTGTTTGGATTATGTCACTGATATGTTTCATTTTTTTAAATGACAATTATGCAATAAATATTTATTATCCATTGTTGCAGTATATAGATCAAGATTTATTTATTATTGTGTTATTTGTGGCAAACTTGAATAAATGTTATTTAACAACATTCTTTTGAAGTGATTTGTGAGAGGTTTTTTTTTGTGATGTGACCACCAGACTAATTATTTAAACTGAAAAAAATAATATAACATTTATTATTGCAATTGTATTGGATTTAACACAAGTAGCGTAGCTTGCATTGCACATATGGTGCCACATTATGCACGATATGTGCTCTCCTTTTGTAACACCTGTCTTAGCCAGATTTGTTGTGAGCATGGGTTTTGAATGCAGAGAGTCAATGATTGTTATTATAGCTTCAATTCACTAAGAGCATGCTGGAGATAATTAGGCAAGAGAAAACTTTCCTCCACACATCAATCTTGCCTTATTAAAGGTGTGTACACACGCACTACAAAAGGAAACGACGGGTCCGGACCCTCCAGCTGGGCAGTCTTTAGCCGACCATATGCGCGTGTGTATGCGCTGTCAGCGGATCGTTCAGAAACAGCCTTATCAGTCTGCCGACAGCACGTACACATGCGCAAACTGTCGGCTAAAGACCGCCCAGCAGGAGGGTCTGGCGGACCCGTCGTTTCCTTTTGTAGTGAGTGTGTACGCACCTTTAGGTGTAGGGATAAGTTTTCACACTGGGACCCATATGCAATTAACTTTTTCTCCCAAGTTTTCTCCTAGGAGATAATTTTTCATCTTTGATTTAATATAACTTTCCAGCACTTTTCAACTAAAAAAGTACCAAAAAGTAAACGAAAAAGTGCTATCAAAATTATTTTGAGCATTTTCTTGCTTTCTAATGGCTTAAAATGTATTTTATTAACAAATGTAAAAATATCACCGAGGAGAAAACTCAGGTGAAAAAGTGAATTGCAAATGGGCCCGAGAGAGTTATCTTATCATCTCAGTCTTTAAGTTACCTCCTCTGTAGTTATTTTCATATGCAGTTAATTAACAGCCTGTCTTTAACTTTACAATTCTGGAGTTATTTTAAGGATTGAAGAGTTAACTTTAGAAATCTCTCCTTAACTTACAGACAGAAGTGTTAACTTTAGGTTTGCCTGAGGTAAAATGTTTCCTGAATACTACGTGCCATATCACCATGGTGATAACTCTAGAAACTAAAGACAGGAGATAACCTTAGTGAATTGAGGCCTATGTCTTGCAAGACTGCAGCACTTGTTTGATTCCTATTGAAAAGTATTGCAAAGGTTAGTAAATTAGCTTTTGTGTGATTGTAATCTCATGCAGGGACATGCAATTAACCTTAAAGAGGAGCTGTCAGCCATACTATCTCAGAAAAAAACCCAACATATATATAAGTAGATAAAAACTTGCTCTACTTACATAACATGTATTGCACTGTCCAAATTTTGATATTAGTGTTTTGTTTATAGTAAAACAATAGAAATCCTTCTTAGGATTCTCCATTTTAACGGTGTCTATCTTAAAGCTAATCTTGATGTCATTCCATCCCTTACTCTTCTCTGCCTGATTGTGTATGCATTGCCCGCCCTCCTCCCAGTCTTCAGGCACTCCCACCCAGCTCTGCGATAGAAAGTGCATTGTCTCAGCATAAGAAATATTGGCCAGTCAGAAAGGAACAGAGATGTGGGAGGGGAAAACAGGGGGGGAGGGGAGAGGAGGCTCCTGCCAATCAGGTTGCATTAGTTAAGTCTGAGAGGAAAGTAAAGAAGCAAAAAAAGACAACCCAGCATACCCTGCAACTTACTTTGTGCGACAATGTACCAAATAAGAGTCAGGTAAACTTGGGAATGATCATTTATCAACAAGAAAAGTAATAGTGATTTTTAACTTTTGAATTGCCTGGTTATTATTAGCATCCTTATTACATGTTTAAAAGATAAAAATAAATAATTGATTGTTTATTTTATTTCCGACAGTTACACTTTAAAGAGAAAAGAAAGTAAATCCAAAATGTGCTGGATTTATTAAAAAAAAATCTTGCTGTAGATCCTGCATGCAACTGCAATTTCAAAACCACTTATTGAATGTAACGATTGGTGTCAGCAACACAGATTTTTCTGATTATTGGTGATCTGCAGTATCACCAATAATACAGATGCTATACCTGATTATGTGGTGATCTGCAGAATCACCAATAATACTAGTATAGCTAGACACAGGACACCCAATGTGGTATTGTGTTTGGTGCAACAGTAAATGGAAAAGTTATCTCCCGAGGAGCGAGAGATACAGACACTACTGCAACCAAGGAATCCTTGAGAAGCAGGGAATCAGACTGTACTGCAGCCAGTGGACACCTGAGGGGCAGGGACCACTGATTGGAGATATGTGATGAAGATTGGTCTGCAGCTAGAGATTCCTGGATGAGCAAGGAATCAGACTATACTGCAGCCAAGGATTCCCTGAAGGCCAGGAATCAGTCTGTACTGCAGCCAGTGGACCTAAAGAGGTAGAGATCCACTGGCTATGCTGCTTGATGGCCTCCAGAGAGGCTGGTGACCATAGGATAGTAATAGCAGCAAGTAACCACCTGAAGGGCAAGTGTCACAGATGTACAGTAAGGCTGCTCACCCAAGAGCTAGGTGACAGAGAGAAAGGTCAGACAAGCCAGGTCGGCAACACACGGACAGACAAGGTACAGAAGCGGAAGACTGACTCGGTATCCAGGTACAGGCAGGGTTGGCAACAGATAATCAGATGGGCAGAAGTACCGAATCAGAGCACAGGAGAGTAGTCAAGAAAGCCAAAGGTCATAACAGGTAACAAATGATATGTCACAGTCCTAGACTAAGGTGTTAGGTCCTTGGTCTCAACACCCCGGAACCAGTCTATTGGATAGGCAGTGACAATATAGATCTCTCCTAGTCTTGGGTGCGAGGTCCTTGGTCTCAACACCCCGGAACTAGTCTAACACATAAACAGTAGCAATGCAGTAATCTCCTAGTCTTAGGTGTGAGGTCCTTGGTCTCAACACCCTGGAACTAGTCACATAAACAGTAGTAAGCAATAGTACTTTAAGCTATCAAAAGAATCTGACTCAGTGTGAATTCCCAGCTCCGGCTGGTTCTAACACACTGTGGGATCTGACTCTGGTCTGAGCGCTAACACGTAACTGTCCGCAACAGCAGACAACTTGCAAGTGACAGGCAAGTCCTATATATACTAAAAGCGCTCCACAGCGCCGGCCCAGTCACTCAGCCAATCCAGAGGATAGCTGGAGTCAGCTGATCGGCATGATTAGCTGACTCCCCTTCTAGCAGCATAAAGGTCCTGTCGTCTGGCGCGAGTGCGCGTAGCTCTCCATCTGTGTGAACTAGAAGGACCAGGCGAGGCAACACCACGCTGCTGCGCGGCAGCAGCCGCTGGCTGAGACGCGGAGATAGCCGCCATGCCGTTTGCCCATGCGGCAGTATCTCCGCTATTCATTACATTGAAAAATCTCTGGAATCCCTGATCTCTGCTTTGTCGGGCAGTGACCATATAGCGCAAGCTTATCTGCTCAAATGTATCTCTACATCTTTTATGGTGGACCAGATGTGCTGGGGAACCCCTTGTATTAAAAAGGAAAGCAGCGCATGCACATGCATGTTTACTTATTACATCACATTTATTATTGGGGGATGATCTGCAATAGGGAGGTGGCTAATAGTTCATTTGCAAACTGCCCTAGTAGAATACGGGCCAGTAAAAAAGGGCGCACATGGCTAGTGGACAAAAAGGGCGCCGCCATAGACTGCAGTGCAAAATATCGGCTATTGGGCATCCGACAGGAAAAAAGGGCACTTGAGAAATAGCGGTTGCAGGGATCGTGTTAACAAAAGTTTTCATTTACAGAATAAGGTTTATAACAAATATCGTTTACAAGTTCGTTTTGACTTTGTGTTATACTTATTTTTTGTTTTTAAATTTTGCTTATAGGAGCTTTTACTTATTTTCACGTTTTTAAAATTTCGCATAAAGGACTGTAACAAGTAGATTTTCGTTTACACTTATTTTGTCATTTAAAATTTGTTTTCATACGTATAATGCTTAAATATCGTTTTCAACCTTATTCTATTAGAAATACATAGTCGCTTTTGGTATTAACTTTGTTTTTCACACTTATAATGCGTTGATTATAGTTTTATTAACTTACTAATATATCGCTTTTAATATTACCGTTATTTTAAGATTTTTAATGCGTACGTGATTGTAAGACTATCTATTCTATTATATATATATGTTATGATCACTTCTGCAGCATGTACTGCTGGCTGCCGTTTTACTGAAGACAAGCAGTTTTTGATTTCTTTGCGTGCATTTTTTGCTCGCATAGTTTTGCTTGCGCTCACACTGAGCGTTGATTCCATCTGCAGTCGCTCTGAAGTTAATGACAGTTTAATATGCTTTTGTGAAAGCAAACATTGTCTGTTGCAATGGAGCTGCAATCCCTTTCAGGCAGGCTGCATATCATTGTCTGCCCTTTCCTGCTGTCAGCCTGTGATTGATTATCATTCACCTGTGTGGGAATCTGCATGTCTGCTCCCATTGGATGACCTCAGTATAAAGGACTGCTTCCTGCAGTGCTCCATGGGCTATCATAGTTCCAGCATAAGCCTGTTTTGCTGCTACTCTGGCCCCAGACCGTGTGTTGCTGGTCTTGCTTCATATATTGATTAATCGCCAATATATACGCATACTAGCGCGTTTGTTATTTTCCTTGTATCCGTGTAGCGAACGGTTCGCCGGCGAACGGTTCCAGGCGAACTTTGGTGGTTCGCGTTCGCCTGCACCAGACGAACTTTTGTGGAAGTTCGATTCGCCCCATAATTCACTATGAGGGTCAACTTTGACCCTCTGCATCACATTCAGCAGGCACATTGTAGCCATTCAGGCTACACTAAGCCCTGGAGCCCCGCCCCCCCTTATAGAAGGTAGGCTTGCCGGCCATTACACTCACTCGTGTGCCTGCTAGAGACAGACTAGGGACAGCTGCTGCAGACTTGTTCTCCTAGGGACAGATTAGTTAGGTTCTTGGCTGCTTAGCTTGCTCCTGGCTGATTATTATTGCTTTTATAGCACCCCTCAACAGCTCTTTTCAGAGCTAATCCTGTACTTTTTTTTTCCTGCATGTCAAACTGACACTTTTGTTGCATGCACAGCCTTGCTAATTCATAGTGTGTGTGCCACTGCCAGCAGCCCAGCACATTCAGTGACTACCTGTGTGTGTGACAGGGAGCTGCCCATTGTACTACCAGTACTGCATATACCCAGTACCTGTTGTGTTTACTTAACCCACCTCATCACTGCATATACCTAGCTTTGTGTTGAGTGAACCCAGCTCACTGCATCTAACTACCTGTTGTGTTGAGTGAACCCAGCTCACTGCATCTAACTACCTGTTGTGTTGAGTGAACCCACCTCACTGCATCTAACTACCTGCTGTGTTCAGTGAACCCACCTCACTGCATCTAACTACCTGCTGTGTTGAGTGAACCCACTTCACTGCATCTCACTACCTTTGCTGTTGAGTGAACCCACCTCAATGCATCTAACTACCTGCTGTGTTGAGTGAACCCACCTCACTGCATATAACTACCTTTTACTGTTGAGTGAACCCACCTCACTGCATCTAACTACCTGTTGTGTTGAGTAAACCCACCTCACTGCATATAACTACCTGTTGTGTTGAGTGAACCCAGCTAACTGCATCTAACTACCTGTTGTGTTCAGTGAAGCCACCTCACTGCATATACCTAGCTGTTGTGTTGAGTGAACCCACCTCACTGCATATAACTACCTTTACTGTTGAGTGAACTCACCTCACTGCATCTAACTACCTGCTGTGTTGAGTGAACCCACCTCACTGCATATAACTACCTTTACTGTTGAGTGAACCCACCTCACTGCATATACCTAGCTGTTGTGTTGAGTGAACCCAGCTCACTGCATCTAACTACCTATTGTGTTCAGTGAACCCACCTCACTGCATATACCTAGCCGTTGTGTTGAGTGAACCCACCTCACTGCATATAACTACCTTTACTCGTGAGTGAACCCACCTCACTGCATCTAACTACCTGTTGTGTTGAGTGAACCCACCTCACTGCATATAACTACCTTTATTGTTCAGTGAACCCAGCTCACTGCATCTAACTACCTGTTGTGTTGAGTGAACCCACCTCACTGCATCTAACTACCTGTTGTGTTGAGTGAACCCACCTCACTGCATATAACTACCTTTACTGTTCAGTGAACCCACCTCACTGCATATAACTACCTTTACTGTTGAGTGAACCCACCTCACTGCATATAACTACCTGTTGTGTTGAGTGAACCCAGCTCACTGCATATACCTAGCATCCCCCCGAGATGGACAAAATGGACAAACCAGGTAGAGGAAGAGGTAGAGGCAGACCCAGACACCCAGGCACCGGCAGGTCTGTGCGAGGTGGTGTTGCTGTGATTTCGTGTGGACCTAGCCCAAAATACAGTGCTCAGAAGAAGGCACGTGCCATCACTTCCCAAAATTGTGAGGACATGCTTGAGTATTTAACACAGAACACCTCATCTCCCGCAGCCACCAGCGCTACAACAAGCACCACATCTGCTGCATTTGACACTTCGCAGGAGTTATTTGGTGGAGGTAAAATCACTGATTCACACCCACTACTGCAACAACAAGAAGAAGGCGCAGGTACACCACCTCATACGTCTGAGTTAGGTGGCAATAGTATGGATGTAACGTGTGAGGAGGGGGATGATGAACCACCTGAAGTTGGTGCAGTTGAGGAGGTATCTGAGGAAAGCGAAGCTGGGCAGGAGGATTATGATGACGATTATACGCGTATGTTCCCAGTAGAGGAGATGACCAGGGGGACAGTTTAGAGGGGGAGTCAGAGAGGAGTAGGAGGAGACGACTCCATGATAGAAGCAGAGGGAGCTCATCCTCAGAAACAGCTGGGGGCAGTTTCCGGCGTCATGTATCGCCAGCTATAGACACCCAGCCAACATGCCGTTCAACGTCAGCTGCTGATGCCACCGTAGCGCCATCACCCCAGGGGGGGCTCAGCGATTTGGAAATTTTTTAACATGTGTGTCTCAGATCGGAGCAAAGCCATCTGTTCTCTCTGCCAGCAAAAATTGAGCCATGGAAAGGCCAACTCTCACGTAGGGACAAGTGCCTTACGAAGGCACCTGGAGAAAAGGCACAAACAGCTATGGCAAGAACACCTGAGGAAAAGCAGCACCCAAAAGACAAGCCACCCTCATTGTCCTCTTACTCCTTCAGGTGCATCGTCTTCATCCGCTTTCTCCCTTGAACCTTCATAGCCACCCTCCTCCACACCGCCTCTTCCCTTGAGCGGTTCCTTCTCCTCTGCCCACAGCAGTACCCAGCTGTCCGTGAAGGAAGTATTTGAGCGTAAGAAGCAAATGTCTGCCAGTCACCCTTTTGCCCGGCGTCTGACAGCTGGCGTGGCGGAACTATTAGCTCGCCAGCTATTACCATACAAGCTGGTGGAGTCGGAGGCTTTCCGTAAGTTTGTGGCCATTGGTACACCGCAGTGGAAGATACCAGGCCGCAATTATTTTTCACAAAAGGCCATACCCAAACTGTACCGTGCAGTTGAGAGGCAAGTGGTGTCATCTGTTGCGAAGAGCGTTGGGTCCACCTGACCACGGATGCCTGGTCTGCCAAGCACGTACACAGCCCATTGGGTCAACCTGGTGACCGATGGCAGCAAGCATGGAGTACGTGGCTGCGCAGCGGACCGACTTGTCACACTTCCATGGCTTGCAGGCAGGCCTCCAGCCACCTCCTCTCCGCCTGCTACCACCTCTTCGCTGTCGTCATCCTCCTCCTCCTCCTTGGCTGGTGCCACGATCTCCTCTCCAGCTACACAGCCCCTGCACCCCAGGGCCTATGCTGCATGCCAGGTACGACGGTGTCACGCAGTGTTAGACGTGTCTTGCCTCAAAGCGGAGAGTCACACTGGAGCAGCTCTCCTGGCTGCTCTTAACAAACAGGTGGAGCAATGGCTGACCCCGCACAAGCTTGAGATCGGCAACGTGGTATGTGACAACGGCAGCAATCTCATTTCTGCGTTGAATTTGGGAAAGCTGACCCTGCATGGCACATGTGCTGAATCTGGTCGTGCAAAGATTTGTGTCCAAGTACCCAGGCTTAGAGGACGTCCTGAAGCAGGCCAGGAAGTTGTGTGGGCATTTCAGGCACTCTTACACGGCCATGGAACGCTTTGCGGACATTCAGCGTAGAAACAACTTGCCGGTGAGACGCCTGATTTGTGATAGCCCGACTCGCTGGAATTCCACCCTGCTGATGTTCTCTCGCCTGCTAGACCAGGAGAAAGCCGTCACCCAGTACCTGTATCATTACAGTACAAGGACACAGTCTGGGAGGATGGGGATGTTGTGGCCCAACAACTGGACACTGATGCGAAATGCATGCAGGGTCATGGAGCCCTTTGAGGAGGTGACCAAACTGGTGAGTCGTGCTGAGGGCATCATCAGCGACTTGATCCCCTACGCCTACTTCCTGGAGCGTGCCGTGCATAGATTGGTGGATACAGCTGTGGATCAGCGTGAACGAGAACAGTTACAGCAGCAGGAGTCGTGGGAGCGATTTACATCCGAACCCGATGTTTCCGCAACACCTGCGGCAGCACAGAGGGGGGAGGAGGAGGAGGAAGAAGAGGAGTCGTGTGGGGAAGGAGAGGAGTCAGACTCTGATGATGGTAATGATGAGGAAGGTGTTTCTGTGGAGGAGGAAGAGGCAGCAGAAGAAGAACAACCGCGGCAGCCATCACAGGGGGCTTCTGCTGCTCCACATTCCCGTGGTATTGTTCGTGGCTGGGGGGAGGAAGAGGAGTTGCGTCCCGTCACTAAGGAAGAGCAAGAGGAGATGGAGAGTACGTCTGCATCCAGCTTTGTGCAGATGGCCTCTTTCATGTTGTCCAGCCTGTTGAGGGATCCCCGTATCAAAAAACTCAAGGCGAATGACCAATACTGGGTGGCTACTAGACCCTCGGTACAGGCACAAAGTGGCGGACCTGTTACCAACTCAACACAAAGCGGAAAGGATGCAGCACTTGCAGAACAAGCTGTCGATGATGCTTTACAATGCGTTTAAGGGTGATGTGACTGCACAACGCAATGAAGGTACCACTGGCAGTGACCCTCCTCCTCCCAAGTCCACGCAGGCAAGGACAGGACGCTCTAGCGATCTCAGGGTGATGTCAGACATGCGGACATTCTTTAGTCCAACTCCTCGCCATAGTCCTTTCGGATCCACCCTCCACCAACGCCTGGACCGGCAGGTAGCTAACTACCTGGCCTTGAGTGTGGATGTAGACACTGCAAGCAGCGACGATAAACCCTTGGCCTACTGGTTGCGCAGGCTTGACCTGTGGCCAGAGCTGTCCCAATTTGCCATACAACTTCTCTCTTGCCCTGCCGCAAGCGTCCTGTCAGAAAGGACCTTCAGTGCAGCTGGAGGCATTGTCACTAAGAAGAGAAGTCGCCTAAGTCATGACAGTGTTCAGTACCTGACCTTTATCAAAATTAATGAGGAATGGATCCCGTGCACGACCGAAGACTAAGTCAGTCCCCACACACAGCATCTCTGCCTGCAGGCCACAACCAACAGGGTCCAGAACTCTAGGCGGATTCCTGAATTTTTAAGGCCGCTGCTAGCACTAAATTTTCTGGTGCGTGTACATGCCTGCCTAATTTTTCTGGCTGCAACAAAAAAACAAAAGGCATGTACATGTGCCCATCCCCCTTCGTGATCATTACCTTGCTGCGGTGAAGGGGCTTGCGTATCACAATGAAGCAATGACCACCGGCTATTTGAGTGTTTCGGGTGGAGGTGGGACACAAAAGATAATAAGGTCGTTGCTTCATTGTGGTCAGACCAAATTTGATCAGCTGGACAGTCACTGTTGTTCTATCATTGAGCTACCACAGCCCGGCCACCATATGGGCTTGAAAACCGCCACGGCCTACACTCTCGCCACGGTGCGCACCAGTCAAGCACGGCCGTCACTATGCAAACAGCTGTTTGCGGTGTGTTACACAGTGAGTTTGGTGTGTCAGTGTGAAGCAGAACTCTAATTACACTCCCTGATTGATGTATACACATGCAAGATGTTTTAAAGCACTTTCGGCCTGCAACTTAGCATTCATTTGTGATTTCTGCCCTTAAAACGCTGCTTTGCGTCACATCCAGATTTTTCCCCAGGACTTTGGGCATGTATCCCACTCCGCCATGCCCCCCTCCAGGTGTTAGACCCCTTGAAACATCTTTTCCATCACTTTTGTGGCCAGCATAATTTTTTCTATTTTTCAAAGTTCGCATCCCCATTGAAGTCTATTGCGGTTCGCGAACTTTTCCATCAACCAAACCTTCTGCAAGGGTTCGCGAACGGGGTTCGCGAACCGAAAATCGGAGGTTCGCGACATCTCGTGTTACGTTAATACATCAGTGTCGCTGATATATTCGTACTCGAACTGTTTATATCCTGTGTTCAGTCAGTCAGTTTCCAGCACGTTTCAGTAGGTTGCGCTTATCGCCCGTGCTTAGTTAGTTCAGTCCTGTTCCTGTTACCTTGTGTGGATTGCGCTCACTTCTGCGTAGAAGTAGCGAATCCTTCCTAGTCCTGTTCCTCTTACCTTGCGTGAATTGCACTCACTTCTGCGTAGAAGTAGCGAATCTTTCCTAGTCCTGTTCCTGTTACCTTGCGTGGATTGCGCTCACTTCTGCGTAGAAGTAGCGAATCCTTCCTAGTCCTGTTCCTTGTATTGCTCCAGTTCCTAGCTAGTGTTCCTTGCTTATGTTATATATCTGTTCATCGCCGATATATACATATGTTAGTCAGTTGTTTGCAGTTTCATTGATAGCTGTAATTATAATACGCTAGGAATATCATATCCATTGTATATTAAGTATTGTTTGTGGTTGCTCGGATCTATGCCTGCTCTGTGCGCCACATCTCCTATGGAAGTCAGTCCTCTCCTCCACTACAACTGGGGATATCCTGGTTCCTTATGCTTGCGTGTGTGTCTACTTCACGTCAGGTTATGCATGTCGTGCTGACTGTGGAGAAAATACCACTGAGCGTAACAATATATATATATATATATATATATATATATATATATATATATATATATATATATATGTACACACACCTTTTTCAATTTATAATATTATTAATGTGTACGTGATTTTAAGGCTAATTATTCGATTAGAGATATATAAATAATTATACTAATGTGATTTATAGTGAAGTATTTTAAGGATTAAATATATTATTGTTTATATGTGTGTAAGGGTGTTTGTGCAGTGGGGATGGTTAGGGTTAGGCACCACCAGGGGGATGGTTAGGGTTAGACACTACCAGGGAGGTGGTTAGGGTTAGGCACAACCAGGGGGGTGGTTAGGGTTAGGCACCACCAGGGGGGTGGTTAGGATTAGGCACCACCAGGGGGGTCTTAGGGTTAGGTACCACCAGGGGTATTTTAGGGTTAGGCACCACCAGGGGAGTTTTATGGTTAGGCATCACCAGGGGGGTCTTAGGGTTAGGCAACACCAGGGGGGTCTTAGAGTTAGGCACCACCAGGGGGTGGTTCGGGCTGGGCACCACCAGGGGGGTGGTTAGGGTTGGGCACCACCAGGGGGGTGGTTAGGGTTAGGCACCACCAGGGTGGTCTAGGGGTTAGGGATAGGTACAGGGAGAGTTCTGTGTGAGAGTAGGGTTAGGTATAGTTACAGCACAATTTACACCACCAGGGGGTTGGTTAGGGTTAGGCACCACCAGGGGGGTCTAGGGGTTAGGGATAGGTACAGGGAGAGTTCTGTGTGAGAGTAGAGTTAGGTATAGTTACAGTACAATATACACCGCCAGGGGGGTGGTTAGGGTTAGGCACCACCAGGCGGGTCTAGGGGTTAGGGATAGGTACAGGGAGGGTTCTGTGTGAGAGTAAGGTTAGGTATCGTTACAGCACAATATATGTAATATATACAATTTATTAAATTATGTATATTTAAACAAAGAGGGGGTCTAGGGGTTAGGAATAGGGATAGGGAGAGATCTGTGTGAGCCTACAGTTAGGTATAATTGCAGTAAAATATCTGTAAAATTTACCATTGTATTACTATGCTTAATACAAGTGTAAATATCGTTTTTTGTTATAGACGCTATTTGACGTTTCATTTCAGAATTCGTTTGTTGTTATAGATGGTATTTTGCCGTTTAATTTCCGTTTATTTAACATATTTAGCACTACATTTTCGTTTACAAGCTATAAACGAAAATTATTGTTTTACATTGCAACCTATAATTTCGGCTATTTCCAGGCGCCCTTTTTTGTTACACGCAGTAGAATATGTAGAAATAATATGTAGAATTAATGGAGGTGGCGGTGGCTACCACTACACATGTGGGGATAAGCCTCCTGGATTACTTAAAGAGAACCCGAGGTGGGTTTGAAGAATGTTATCTGCATACAGAGGCTGGATCTGCCTATACAGCCCAGCCTCTGTTGCTATCCCAAACCCCCCTAAGGTCCCCCTGCACTCTGCAATCCCTCATAAATCACAGCCACGCTGCTGACAAACAGCTTGTCAGAGCTGGCTGTGTTTATCTCTATAGTGTCAGTCTGCTGCTCTCCCCGCCTCCTGCAGAACTCCAGTCCCCGCCTGCATCCCTTCCCTCCCTGCTGATTGGAGGGAAGGGACGGGAGCAGGGGCCGGAGCTATGCAGGAGGCGGGGGAGCAGCTGAGACTGACACTACAGATGTAAACACAGCCTCACAGCAGGGCTGTGATTTATGAGGGATTGCAGAGTGCAGGGGGACCTTAGTGGGGTTTGGGTAAGCAACAGAGGCTGGGCTGTATAGGCAGATCTAGCCTCTGTATGCAGATAACATTCTTTAAACACACCTCGGGTTCTCTTTAATACTAATTATAAAGGACACAACAGATGTGTACAAGCTCCCAGATAAATAGGTTAAAGGGGTGGAATTTTTAATAAGTTGTTAAGGAATAAGCCTACATTTATAATAAATATAAAATAGTTTATAGAAAAAAACACACAAAAGAATTACATTTTCTGTTCTTTAGTTTTAATTTGTAGCAATCTATCTTCTGTCTTGCAACCTTCTTTCTTCTTCTGTCTACTTGTAGGTAGTGACATCATCTTCTTCAGCATATTTTTTCTTTTGCTTTGATTTTGAAACTGTTCTGGTTTCCTTAGGGTGCGTACCCACCAACAATTGGCCAATTTTACCACTTCCAACAGATTTTGAATACTATGAACAGATTTAGGTAGGTGGTAAAAATGATCAATATTTGCCCCGTCAAAATTCGATGTGTGTATGCAGCCTTAAGGTGGCCATACATCAGCCAACCAACCAACCAATCAACGATCCCATTCGTTTATTATAATCGAATTGGATGAAAATTGGTGCTGCCAAGTGCATGCCAGACCGACAAAGCGAGCAATTTCGGGACAGAAATTGGCCGCACGGTTGATCGCGCATGCTGCAAGATGTCGAGCCGAAGTTGGCTGGTCGGATACAGGACGGTACGCAGCCCGATTTGCGAACGAGTGACGAGATGACGAAACCCCCGCTACTGCACTGACACCGCAATGTATAAATGTATGTAGTGTGCGCATTTATAGATTACCTGTCCGGTGTCAGCCTCCACGCGGTTTCCGTCCATCTCACCAGGTTCCGCAATCACGCCGGTGGCGCATAGAGTCTGACATCAGACGCTATGCACCGCTAGTGTGTGCGGCTGTTACCCGGCAAAATGGACGGACACCGTGCGGAAGCTGCTACAGGACAGGTAATCTATAAATGCACACACTACATTCATTTTGGGGCTGCGGCGGGCTCAGTCGATTCCCTGATGATATCATGCTGAAATCGGACGGGAATCGGCCTATAGTGTATGGGCAGCTTCAACCAAGAGACAAATGTATCTCTAATCAGATTCGATTAGAGATAAATTTGTCTCTTGGTCGAATCTGCCCATAATCTTCTGATGTATGGCCACCTTTATTCTTCTACTTTATTCCTTCTTTCTACTATAATATTAATTGGAGAACTGCCATATATCCTTAACGCTAATCGCCTCAATACTAATCAGGAGCCCCTTCAATGGAGATTTCCTACATAATTGCATCACTCCGTGCATGCACGCTGCACCACAAGCAACACATTTAAAATTTCTGCATTGCGCATTGACTTCAATACATTCTGTCACAATGGAAGTCACATGGTAACACGTTGGTGACTTTGCAGTGCGTCGGCAGTGAAACAGATACTTCTGACGCTGCGGATAGTGTACTGGGTCCCATACACTTTCTTTGTTGTTGCGTTACCCTGCATGCAGAAAGGGTAACGCAACGCAAAAAAAAGTAAAAAAGTGGCCTGAATATAAACTTAAGGAGGAACCCTAACCAAGGATTGAACCTCAACCCAATCAGTAGCTGATACATCCTTTCCCATGAGAAATATTTTCCTTTTCTCAATTGGGTCATCAGGGACAGGGAACTCTGTATGGCTGATATTGTGGTGAAACCCCTCCCACAGGGTGCTGTCAGCACCATGTAAAAATAACAGCTGTTTCCACTTGCCAAAAATGCAGCATCTCTTTCCACAGACATGACCTGCCAGCATTAAAGATGTCGCCATGTGAGAAATGTCAGAATGTAAATCGGGGAGAGGAAAGATTTTACAATGGGCAAATACTGACTAAATCATTTATAAATAATTTTTGTAAAAATGAAGCACTTTTTTTCATTTAGGCTATTTTCACTGTAGTTTCTCTTTAAAATGAATTAGGTCAAATGAATTTTGCACAGCACACTGCACCATTCAATTTCGGCTAAAATTGATCTTATTTTTCCAAACTTACTGATCAATTTTAATTGAGAAAATCAACAATTTCAATCTAATTTATCAATCAAAAAAAATTATCTCATTTTTTTCACAAAATGCATAATTGTAATCTGATTGGGGTAAAACTGAACAGAAAATTGTAACGTGTGTGGCCACCATTAGCCATCAAAAAGGGGATGAAATTATTTTCATTGGAGAGTTAACCATCGAGTGGGGGGTTATTTGAGAGGGGGAGGTTAGGGTTAGGCATCAGGAAGAGAACTTTGGAATTAGGCTTTGGATAACAGCTGAGCAGTGAGCACTAGCATTGGGGTGCATATTAGTTCGGCGCCGCTCAGTTCGGCGCAGTGAGAGCCGAATGACGGCTCTCATCGCTGCCGCTAAATTCCGAGGCAGCGTTAAATACTATTCCCCCTCCGAGTTGTTGCAACTCGGAGGGAGATGTAATTCGGGGTCTGGCGTTCGCCAGACCCCCGAATTATCACTACACGCCCCGCGCAGCAGAACAGCTATGAGGTGCCCAGTTCCGGCTCTTGGCTCTTAGAGCCGCGCGCCGAAATCAGCTGATCCGCTAGCATTGAAACACTATAAATAAACTAGTGCTACATTGACAAAGTGGCAGAGTGTTGTGAATGCTATACTCTTTGCCATTGCCCAACCCATCTGTGTCACTGCCCAACATATCCCCCCGACACTTTGCAGATTCAATTAACCAAACTACAGGTATATATCTGTAGGATTCTCCTCCTTTACTGTACTTTTGCAAACTATTTTGTCGGAAACATAGATGTCATTTGTAGTTCAGACATAAACTTTGTCTCCATCCAGTGGTTACTAAACATTATGACAATAAGTGCAAAGACTTCAAGTAAAAATGGTACATCTAAAAAAAATAAAGATTTATGTGTATTCTTTGATTTGAAGTGATTCATCAAACCTGGATTTTTTAAAGTCTGCTAATAGAAGGCATCTCTCACCAGGTAATATCAGAACATAGTATGGTTGCAGTATGCAGAAATGTAGTAAATTGCATCTCTCTTCTCCAGCCACAGACCTAAATACAGCATCTAATTATTAGAAATCAAAGTGGTCAAATGTTATTACAGCCAGCCTTTGCCCTGAGAAATGTTGGCAATAATGTGTAGTGCTTTTTAAATCCACTGTTAGGCTAGGTGCACACTTAGCAAAAACGCTGCATTTTTGCAGCACTTGGAAGTCTATGGGCCGCAGGAAAAAGCGCATATGCATTTTATATACACGTGCATTTTCAAAAACACTGGTTTTGTTGCATAATATGCAAAAACATATCAAAAACGCACATAATGAAAGTCAATGGAAATACAATGGTATGCGTTTTTCATGCGTTTTCCATGCGTTTTCCATGCATTTTTATATGCGTTTTTGTAAAAAAAATTGTTTTGTGATGTATTTCCGCTTCCTTTTTTCTTACTATTAACTTGTATAAAACGCAATTGTAAAACACATGAAAAAAGCATACAAAGTGCATGTTGTTTAACTAGTGTTTCTTCACTTTATGCATCCAAGCAATTTTCACCTCCCATTCATTCACCAATAACTTTATCACTAATTATCACAGTGAAATAATCTATATCTTGTTTTTTCCGCCACCAATCAGGCTTTCTTGACTATTCCTACTTTTTTTTTCTTGCTTCCTGTAAGCGTACTTACAGGAAGTGAAGAGGGGATGCGTAACAGAACAATCGCGGCTTCTCCATAGAAGTCAGCGATCGTTCTAAGGGACTTACATGCATACTAGACTGTTAGCAGGGAGGGGTGGGCTGCAATGGGCAGGTAGTGGGTGAGGCAGCACTGTGGGCCCTTTTCCACTGCAAAACTCTAATTTGATGTGCGCTTTTTATGCATTTCCATTTCCGTTTTTCTAATTGCCAAGTGTTGACTTGATTTTTGAAAATAGATACTTGTGGTTAAATCAAAACAAAACACAAATGCATTTCTATGCGTTTTCCATGTGTTTTTCATGCGTTCCTATACTTTACATTGAAACGCAAAATGCATCATAATCACACAGGCACGTGTTTGCGTTTTTTTTAAAGATCAGAACTCAGCAGTGGAAAAAGCCACCCAAGATTTTTATTTTCAGTAGGCTGCACTTAAGCATCAGCAAATGCATGTGTTTTTGCATTTTTGGCAAAAGCAGCTAGTGGAAAAGGGCCCTGCATCAGTGTGACATGATTTTTGACCATCCCTACTCAGCAGCAAGGACTCTGCATCCCTGTAATATCCATAAATCAGCATGTCAGCAGAAGTGCCCGTCACCACTGCCAAAGGAAGACAGGCCATCCCTCTGATGCCAAAGATCTTTGGATAATCTACAACAGGGCTCAGTGGAAAAAGATTCCATGAGAACCCTTCAGGGGTTCCGCTGCATTTTGCCAATTCTGCAGGGCAAATTGTCCCACTCCATCGTAAAAAATTGTCCCACTCCATAACTGATGCGACTGTCAGATTGATCTAATCCATGGCGAATCATTTTGAAGAGGGAAGAGTGATGGCAAAGGAGAAACATGCAGAGCGCAAACAAAAGAGAAAAGACAAAGAGCCACAGACCACGAGGCAGCAGAGCACAGGAGATGAGGCAGCACGGGCCCAGGAGAATTACTGTAAAAGAGAAGACAGATGGGGCAGAAGGAAAGAAAGCTGCAAATCAAATTGGTGAGTATCCTCACCACTGAGAAGCACTGAGCGGGAGGCAGTCAGCGGGTGCACTGCTCACTGAAACCTAATAATTATAGCTATGGATGTACCTCAATGCAAGGGAAAAAAAATCTAATCCCCCTTTAAATGTAGGTAGAGAATTTGCCATAACTACTTCCTGTGGAAAGATAGTCCAAATTTTAATCAACCTGTAAAGAACCCCTTCCTAAATAAATGGCGAAAACTTTTTTTTTCCTTTGTAGGCACATCAAGTCCCTTTGTCCTTTGCACAATCCTAGGGACAAAAAGCTCACCTGCCAAGCTTTTGAATTGCCCTCTGATGTATTTATATATGTTAATTTGATCTACTTTAAAGTGTGCCAGATGGTACATTAGGCTCAATTTATACTTACCCGCAGCTTCCTTTAGCCCCATGAGCAGCGCTGAGTCCCTCAACATCCTCCTCGACCTCTCCGTTGTGGCACTACAATTGCCATTAATCCAGTCAGTCGCCACCATTCAAGGTCTTCTGCACATGCACGGCTTGGCCGTGTGCGCCTCTACCACGCTCCCATCCCCTGGCGCATTCTGCGCAGTAGGCAGAACGCTCCAG
This sequence comes from Hyperolius riggenbachi, assembly GCF_040937935.1. Classification (NCBI taxonomy): domain Eukaryota; kingdom Metazoa; phylum Chordata; class Amphibia; order Anura; family Hyperoliidae; genus Hyperolius; species Hyperolius riggenbachi. The sequence goes on from NC_090648.1 coordinate 314,294,881, forward strand.
GGGATGGGAGCACAACGAGGGGTGCAGAAGACTGTGACTGCCCAGATTACTGGGAGTCATAGCGGCTTAATGGAGGGTGCAAGGAGGACAGCGAGGGTCTCATCGTTGCTCATGGGGCTGGAGAAAGCCCCGGGTAAGTAAAAATTAAGCCTAGTGAACCATCTCTGGTTCACTTTAAGGCATCTTTTTTCCATGCTAAATAAGCCCAGTTTAGCTAGGTGAGACCCTCCATTCCACTGGTCAACTTTGTGGCTGGTCTCTGCACTCGTTCCAAAACTGTAATGTCCTTCCTGCAATGTGTTGCCAAGACGTGTAGGTTCGGGTTAGGCATCAGGAAGAGAACTATGGAATTAGGCTTTGGATAACAGCCGTGCACTAGCAGGCGAAGCTAGGACACACACAACCTATGGTGGACTTTATTACATAGCTGATGAAAGCTATGGGAGGATGCATGGATGGCTTGTAAGCTTTATATGATATGCAATGTGGACAAGTTTTTACTTGGAGGCAATGGTCAATGCCTATGAATGCATTTGAACAAGCATCCTGCAAGAAAGCAGGCACTCTGAGGGGGGTGAATGGCTCTCATCTTACTACTCAGGTGGTGGCACCTATTACTTGAAGTGTGTGAACACTAAGTTTTTGCATTTTGTGTATGCTTCCCTTACATATGCTTCACGGGATGCTAATGAGAAGTGAAATCGAGATCCCTTTCTACTTGTGATTGTATTGAAGAGCAGCAGGATATATTTGAATGCAATTATCACCTTTGACAAGAGGACACTGCTTGCAGCGACTAAGGACTTAATAAGGATTTTATACCTATTGAGCGCAGCTATATTAGAGAGACTAATATTCCAGGTGGAGCCCTACAAGAGTGTTAAACAGGGACAGTATTGCTCTAGCATCCTGAGTTTTTATTTCCCTTTTTATATCAGTTACCGTACTTGGCATCCTACTGATGGTTTATGCATCAGTAGTGTATGAGTCACACACCTGAAACAAGCATGAGACAAATACAGTCAAATTCAGTCAATCATCTGATCTGAGTGCCTATTCAGGGTCTATAGCTAGAAGCATTAACGTCCTTAACAGTAATCCCGAGTCAGGCTCGGGACGGAAAGCCGCAGAACAGGGTGGTAATCCTGTGCCCGAGTGAGTTTCATGCAGGAGCTGCTGCAGACCTCTCTGAGGTAGGTTTTTTTTCTTCTTCTTGTTTTTAGGGTCTAAAAGCTTGTGAAAAAATTGTATGGCTTTTAGACCTTAAAGAGAATCCAAGGTGGGGTTCTAAGAATGATATCCGCACACAGAGGCTGGGTCTGCCTATACAGCCCAGCCTCTGTTGCTATGTAGTGTCCCCCCAGCGCTCTGCTATGCCCCCATAAATCACAGCAGCGCTGTTGACACGCAGCGTGTCGCAGCGGGCTGTGTTTACCTATGTAGTGTCACTCTCGCCGCTCCCCCCACCTCCTGCATAGCTCCGGTCCCCGCCCGCGTCCCTTTCCTCCCCACTGAGTGGACGGAAGGGACGCGGGTGGAGATCGGAGCTATGCAGGAGGCAGGGGGAGCGGCGAGAGTAACACTACATAGGTAAACACAGCCCGTTGCGTGTCGACAGCGCGGCTGTGATTTATGGGCGCATAGCAGAGCGCAGGGGGGGCCTGGGGGGACACTACATAGCAACAGAGGCTGGGCTGTATAGGCAGACCCAGCCTCTGTGTGCGGATATCATTTTTAGAGCCCCACCTTGGGTTCTCTTTAAATCTCGAAATAATCATAAAGCCAGGGAGGTTAAAGGCAGAGGATCAGCATGAAAGCCAGGCTTTTTGCATGGTTTAGAAGGAAATAATGTGGCCATTGCCATATCCCTCACACTTCAGGTGTCCTTTAAGCTTAGAGGTCTATAATTTGCCCTTCTTAAAGCGGGATTGTCACCATAAAAATGAAATTTCGACAACAACTGGTCTGAGTGCATTAAGTGATAAAGATGCTAATCCTGCATTCAAAACTTTTTCTGCTGTTATGATTTGGAGTTATCACATATTTTAGGAGCACTGGCTCTTTAGTAGTTAGTGCCAAACAGTTGCATGCTCGGAGTTCTTTTTATCTATAATATATTCCTCCTCTTTCCTTTATTTCCCTGTCTAGCTGCTTATCTGAAACATGATCCTTGGCTCACTAGTGTTTACAAGCAAGGGTGAGGTGACTCAGTGATTGGAGGAGAAAAGAAAAAAAGTAAAGGGCAGAAATGACATCAGGATTTAGCCTCAGCTGTTACGCCACTAGTTGAGTACTCACTAACCTGGGATTGTGTACTGAGTTTGAAAGAAAGAAAAAGAAAAAAAGAAAAAAAGGATTTAGCCTCAGCTGTGGGCAAAAGACATTGCCCCCACCAGGAACTGAATTCTCTTCATTTACTATAAAAAAAATTCATAGGAATCAGTGCGTGGATAGCACAATACATCTGTTATGTAAGTAGATCAAGTATCTATCTACTTAAATATGTGTTTTCCCCCCTGGCATACTATGGCTAATCCTACTGCTTTAAAGAATCAGTGTGCAATGTGATTTTTGAGAACATTCCTATAATAGCAGATTAACCACCTCTCTCCATGTGAGCAGCAGCTCTTAGTTTTTTGACAGAGAACTGCTCTGGTTTTGCATTGTACATGTATAAGTACTATCAGTAGCATAGGAATTCCAATTACAAGTAAGACGAGGTGTATTCAGATTAAAGCGGAATATAACCCTGCATTTCAACTTTGCTCTAACACATTATTTACAGCATATTATATGCAACCAGCATTTTTTTTTTACTAGACCAGCATTGGAAGGGTTACAAACAGAGCTTTAAAGTTCTGTGGATAGAAATGCAGACGCATCCGAAGTTTAGATAGATACATTTAAGTAAACACAATGTAACAAGTGGTGAATGTTACACACTCTCTGGCTGTCCTCCAGCTCCTGCACAGTCAGAAAGAGTGAGTCACATTCCTCACTTGTTACATTGTGTTTACTTAAATGTATCTATCTAAACTTCGGATGCGTCTGCATTTCTATCCATGGAACTTTAAAGCTCTGTGTGTAACCCTTTCAATGCTGGTCTAGTAAAAAAAAAATGCTGGTTGCATATAATATGCTGTAAATAATGTTTTAGAGCAAAGTTGAAATGCAGGGTTATATTTCGCTTTAAGTAGTTTACGCAAACTACTTAAAGAACTTAAGGCAAATAGCATAATCCTCATTATTCAAAGAAAATATACATTACATTACTAGCTAACTTAAGATGACCAGGTCAGTTAGCAACGCACGTTATAAAAGCAATGTAGTTGTGTGTATATTATGAGTTGCTATGTTTGTATAAAGTGTGTTACATTAAGTAAAAACAGTAAACTTTACTGCACTGCCTGGCCACATTAAGTTTAACTGCATTTCTTGAATACATTTCGATGTCACTTCTCACTGCAGAAATGCCCTAAAGAAAATTATGACATTAATAGCAAAGCAGTGGAATTTTTCAGCAGATCGTAGAAACGTGAGTTGAATGACACATTGCAACGCATACCTCAGTTAAGAGGGGAAAGGCATTGTTACTGTCAGTACAGATCCTGATATAATGGACATGATGGACATTTTAGTGAATGCTCTACAGTCATCCTTTTGAATCTACAGTAACAATTTGCAACAATTTTTCCCCAACTTTAAAATGCCAGCCACATAAAAGTGTTAATGACATCAATACACAATATTTCAATATTTCATATGTGGGTTGCTACTTTCAAAGAAAATAAACCACACAGCTGCTGTTTAGTGGAAAGACAGATCACTCTAGCCGATGCATCACAGGAAATACAGCTATTTTAGCTTTGAAAGGTCCACAAAGTGCTGCCACTCACACATGATTTTTACAGCAGATGGGATTGTTTAGCAGAAAAAAAGAATGCATGCACACTCTGTGTTGATAAATCATCAGGCAACAGAAGAAACATTTCACTAAAAGTTAAAAGATAACCAAATGCAAGCGCAGTTATTCAGTCTACAGCAGGAGAAAGGCTCCACTTCATCATTAAGTCTAAAGTGTCCAATCTTTATTTATCTAGCAGCGGACAAACAGCACATGATAGCTCACGCATATCGGAGCGTGTGTGGCTCAATAAAGACTTTGCATTTTAGACTTAAAGTGAACCAAACACTATTTTTAGCACAGAGTGGAGTCTCAATAGTACATTAAACATGCATGCAAACAATGTGGCTCATTCTTAAAAAAACTTAAATTTTACCTTTACATTTAAAAAGGAAGCCTTTCTTTAACGGAGTACTTCCTCCTACTTCCCAGGCCTGCCCGACTGCAGAAATTTCAGGCAGATAAGGACTGCTGTAATTATTTTATTGCACACATTAGCAAAAAGCTTTCATCAGCAAGGGGTTGGAGATATTGGTCACTATGCTTCAAAGAGTTTAAAGATGTCACAGTGGCTATCTTCACACTTTCCATGTGGATAAATACTGGGCAGCTAGAAGGGAAAGGGGGAACATGGCAGCTCCTATAGCTATTTGAAACCAGGAAAAAAAATGAAAATGCTAATTTGTGGCTACTGGGTACAAGTGCCATTTGGCTGAAATTACAGGCAGTTGAATGGCAGAGTTTGGTAACACCGCACATGTCACACTTTACACGCGGCGGCCTTACCCAGCGGAGAAAACATGTCTCATGTTGCATCTGAGCTGAACACAGACGCAACTACATGGGGGGTGGTTGCACCTGTCCACCACCCCTGCTGAGTGCTAGCAAGCGCCCAGCCAGTGGACGGGAGCAGCTGACAGCTGACAATTCACCGCCTTCAGTTGTTTGTGGAAAAAAAAGGCCTAAGGCAGGGGTCACACTTGTGAAGATCTGCAGTGTTTTGCCACAATGCGAAACACGCATACAAAAATGCATCTATTGCATTTCTATGAGTCTGCTGCGTTTTCAGGAGCCATCTGTGATACTGCAGAGCGTTCTAAAAAAAGAGATACAAGCTGCACTACTTTTCCGTACAATGCATGCGTTTCTTGGCTACTGTAAAAAACAGCTACTGTCAATTTATACAGATTACTTTCATACATCTCTATATTTCTGTCTGCTTCCCAGTCACTTAACAAACAACATTAGTTGTTATCTGCAGCAGTGACAAAGTACACATTCTTAATGCTTTTTTTGTTGTTGTTTATAAATAGGTGCCAGGTCTTAAATCATGCTCAGGGCAACCAACCACCAACTCAAATCCAACAACACCCGAGGCACATACACATACAAACTCACTACCACACACGTATTCATGAAAATGTTAAACACATAAAAGGACATTTACATTTACAAACATAAAAACACATCACATCTGCCTACACATATGGACAATCTGATACGCATGACAAATTCATGCATCCACATACACATAGAATCAGCAAATAAAAAAAAAATCACAAATAAAAAATCAGCCATTGTTAGCCCTGGAAATTGCCTGTTTACTCCTTACACTCTCGGCTCTGACTTATCCTCCAGTTGCTCCTCCCTCTTCACACAGTTGCCAGAAGGCTCATAATATCTTTGTATCCAGCAGTAAAGGCAGACTCTGCTGTCTGCATCACTGCTGTGGTCCTGAGCAACAATGATAAGATGCAATACTTGCCCCCACCCAGGGCCGGATTACCGACCAGGCAACAGAAGCAGTCGCTTGGGGCCCCCATTTAGAGTCAAAGGGGCTCCATCAGCACATAATCCAGCCCTCGCCATCCTGTCAAAGGACGCCGCCCACTGCTGACTGTCTTCAGAGCCGGGCTCTCCTCCTGGGTCCCTCTCCTGCTACTGTACACTCTGCCACTGCCCGCTCCTCCCTCCCTTCCCACAGAGAACCACAGCTAAAGTGGGCAGGAATGATAGCAGCAGATGACAAACGCCCACTCACCTATCCGTGATACAAGTGATAGAGGTTCCCATCATCCGAAACCCATCTGTCTCCTCTACAGTGCCGCCGCTTGCTCTGAACGTCCTGATTCTCAGATCAGACAGGAAGTAGGAAGTAGTAATAGTAGTAGTAACAGAGCAGCGGCACTCTATAGGAGACAGATGGGCTCCGGATGATGGGACCTCTATTGCTTGGATCGCAATAGGTGAATGCGAGTCATCTGGTGCTGTTATTCTCCCCCGCTGTGGCTGCCCTTCTCTGCAGGACTACCGTATTCACGGGGGTAGAGGCTGCATGGTGGATGTGGCTGTCTAGTTTGGGAGGAAATTGGTTGTTCGATGGTGGTGGTGGGGGGTTATGTAATTCTGTCTGGGGGGGGGGCGTCTTCCGGGTTGGCGGTGTCCAGAGCTTTCTGTTATTGCCAGGCTGGAAATGCAGGGGGAAAGTGCTGCCACTGTGATATCTGGCACCCTCTTTACATGGGTGCCCCGAGTGACAACGTCCCAGCCATTCATCTCTCCCTCTGCATGTTGGTGCTGCTATTCCGTGCATTGTGCACCCGCAGAGTAAAGCGGGCTGTTGCCCATAGCAACCAGTAGAGCGGCTGCCCTGGTGTGTCAAGCATGTTGCTGTTTACACAGCAGCTGCATCTTCTCATTCTATTATGTGGGGGCCCAATTCAGTTACTTTGCTTAGGGCCCCATTTAGCCTTAATCAGGATCTGCCCCCACCACTAGGTGGCAGCCAAGGCACCCATAGGTGGCCTATGTGTAGAAATGACCATTGCTTTGGCCTGTTGACTTTTTCTGTTTTCTTTCAGTTGAGTATTGTCTTGTTGTCGGTGAGTTGGGCACCGGGAGAGCCGAATGACAGCTCTCCGTGCTGCTGAAAAACTCCCCGGCAGCGCTAAGTTGTTGCAATTCGGAGGGAGATGTAATTCGGGGTCTGTCAGCCGAAACAAAATGACATGTCTCACCCTGAAAAAAAAGGTTGAATTTTCTGTTCCTTTTTGCAGAAATGTGTTCACTTCCAACAGAAGTTATAGCCCCCTTTAGCACTATTCAACAATAAACTAAAATACCTTTCAAACACCAGCTAGTTTTATATGCTAGGATATGGGGATAAAACTAATAAACTACAATTTATGAGGTAATTGGGAAACAGGGTTATGGTAGTCTATGAAAGTATCCTAACTGATTTATGTATCTAATTGAAAGGGATGGACCAAACAATATCCGAAAAGACACAAGGGAAACAAGACAACCAGAAGCCAATAGTGTAGTACAGTATGTCAACACACTAAAAGTATAAAAGTAACTGAGTGTCACTCACAAATTTTGGGTTGCAAGATCCTGTAACCATCAATGAGGCTACAGAGGATTCTCTGCCTCCATTCAAGTCTGTGAGGGTCCTCTGAAGGTCACTTTCCTAGTGATTTTAGGTAGGTTACAATAAAAGGACTACTTAAATTGCAACCTCTCAACAGAGGTTTAAGAACACTACTTGAGGGTAGAGGAACCTAAAATGTATAGAATTATGAAAAACTGTTTATAAAAGAGAGGTATGGTTGGCTTAATTCCACTGGAGTTTGTAAAGTAGTCAAAGTGACTCGATAGGTGCTCGTATCAGACTTTTTTGGGGGGGTTTTGGCACATTTGGTTTTGATGCTATTTGACCTGAAGAAGTGGAGAAACCTGTGAAACGATCTATTTGTGTGATTCAACTTTGAAAAATAGGTTACACATTTAGTGAGTTCAATGAGCACATCATTAGAATCAGCTTACAGGTTACCAATGAGGTGATACTACTCGTATTTCATATGCAATGCATAGCTACACAAAGAAGTGTCTATCATATTTAGTACTCTTGCCAAATTGTTGTTGCTCAATGGGTTTTGGAGTGGATATATCTTTTGAACTCCTTATTCCAAGAATCAGCTTTGATAAATCGTTGGCAAGCCCTTCTACCTGTAACAATGATAGCATTATATTTGGACCAACAGAAACAAACAAGCTTCATACTTTAGTCCGTTAACATTTGCATACCATTGAAAATAACACCTGATAAATAATTCACATTTTGAATGAAGCATAGATGGATCTGCGATCTGCGATCACATCACTCTACTATCCAAACACAAACAGTACTGGCCCTCCTAAGCCACTGAATGATAATTTATTTGCTAAATATGCAGATAGGAAGATCAAGGCTGGATTTCTTCTTTGTGTGCCCCTAGTCAAGTATGTTATGGTTCCCCTTCCATGTGCAGCAGATCCCTCCCATTCCATGTGCAGCCTCCTCTTCATAGTTGAACAAGTTTAAAACCGCTCTCTCTTCTGCAAAACAATCATACTTCTCCTCCCTCATATCCTCCCACTTGCACCATCCAAAGCGCCTGCTCAGTACTTTCAACTCCCTTCTCCGTCCACCACCTCCTCCTCCTTCTTCATGCTTATCAGCTGAAGAATTTGCAACATACTTTACAGATAAAATTGCAAAAATCTGTAGTGTGTTTTCCACGCAGACATCAAACTCCATCTCCACTCATCTTGTTGACTGCTCTCTTTCCAGTTTCTCTCCACTCCCTGAACATTCACTCTCTTCCCTTATCTCCAAATCCCATCTAACCACCTGTTCTTTGGATCCTATCCCATCACATCTCATTCCACAGCTATCCACATCCCTCATCCCTGCCCTAACATCGCTGTTTAACCTATCCCTCTCTACTGGAAATTTTCCATCCTCACTCAAGAGTGCTGTTGTAACACCACTACTTAAAAAACCATCTCTAGACCCCACCGAACTTGCTAACTACCGCCGAGTGTCACTTTTCCCATTTGCATCTAAATTATTCATGCTGAACTAAGTCAGTATTTATCTGCAAATTCCTTGCTTGATCAGTTCCAGTCTGGCTTCCGACCAAACCACTCCACAGAAACAGCCCTCACCAAAGTAGCTAATGATCTCCTCACAGCTAAATCCAAAGGCTATTATTCCATACTCATCCTTCTAGATCTGTCATCAGCATTCGACACTGTCGACCACACTCTACTCCTACAGATCCTTTCATCTATAGGAATAAAGGACCTCGCTCTCTCCTGGATATCTTCCTACCTCTCTGGAAGGTCTTTCACTGTTTCTTATTCAGATCAGGCCTCCTCTTCACATCCTCTGTCTGTAGGGGTACCTCAAGGCTCTGTCCTCGGTCCCCTCCTCTTCTATATCTACATGCACGGTCTTGGTAACTTAATCAGCTCATTTGGTTTCCAATACCACCTATATGCAGATGATACACAACTGTACCTCTCGGCCCCAGATCTTAACTCCCTCCTCACACGGGTTCCCGACTGCCTGTCCGCTATTTCCTCTTTCATGTCCTCTCGCTTCTTAAAACTTAATATGAATAAAACTGAACTAATAGTCTTTCCACCATCCCTGTCCACCCCTTTGCCTGATATTACAATAAATGTTAACAACACGTCTATAACATCAGTTCCCAAAGCACGGTGCTTGGGGGTAATATTTGATTCTTCTCTCTCATTTACTCCTCACATTAACTCCCTAACCAGCTCCTGCCATTTCCAACTGAAAAACATAGCACGTATCCGACCTTTTCTCTCCCATGACACAACCAAAATGTTAGTACATGCTCTTATTATATCTCGATTGGACTATTGCAATATATTGCTTGGTGGACTTCCAACTAACCGACTAGCACCGCTCAATTCTGTACTGAACTCTGCTGCTCAACTCATGCATCTCTCCTCTCGCTCTTCCTCTGCTGACCCACTCTGTCAAGCTCTTCACTGGCTACCAATTAATGAGAGGATTCAGTTCAAACTCTTAACCCTAACCTACAAAGCTCTCCACAATCTCTCTCCCCCTGTACATCTCCTCACTAGTCTCCAGATACCAACCCAACCGCAATCTCAGATCTGCACACAAGCTTCTTCTATCCTCTTCTACAATTACCTCCTCACATTCACGTGTACAAGACTTCTCACGTGCCTCACCCCTCCTCTGGAATGCCCTTCCACAACACATCCGCCACTCTCTCACCTTTGAAATCTTTAAACGCTCCCTCAAAACCCACCTTTTCCAACAAGCATATTCTCTAGCTCAGGCCATGCACCCACTAAATAACCTAATTACGCACTGCCGGTACATATACTGTATACTTCCCCACCTCTTGTTTTCACCCCATTCCTTTAGATTGTAAGCTCGCAAGGGCAGGGCTCTTACCCTTTTGTGTCATGGAATGTTACTAATTTAATTGCTTGCACTCTGTTAGAAATGTATACATTTTAGTCATCATGTTAAATCAAAATGTAATCAGCAGTGCTGTATCTTGTATCAGTGTTCATATTTGATGTATATCATTGTCTGTATCATTATGTATCTCTTGTTTGTTTTCTTACATTGTACAGCGCCACGGAATATGTTGGCGCTTTATAAATAAATAAATAATAACAATAATAATAATAATAATAGTGTATCATCCATGTATGCAGACCCTCTCTTTCATGAACAGCTCCCTTAAGCATCAGTTCCCCTTTCCATTTGTTGATCCCTATTTTCAGCCTCCTCTTCCATGTCTAGGTGCCCCCTAGGGCTGCAGCCACCCAAGGCCCTGGCCTTTGTGGCCTTTCCAGAAATCCGCCCGTGAGAAAGATGTAAGCTTTTGAGTTTCAGTTTTTCTTTAAGTGTGAAACTGTAGCTAAACTGTAGCTAAGTGTGAAACTGTAGCTAAATAGCAAATGTATATATGCATTTTATGTTTATATATGTACTATGTATGCATTGTGCAAAAACACCACAGCTTTTTTAAATTTTCACATATTTACATACAGATCTGTAAGGCATATGGAGAATAGAAATGAGTATCCAAAATGATCAATTTCTGACTTGCAGTGAATGTACTGTAATCTCCTTTAGGGCTGATTCACACTACAAGAGTTTTTTAAACGCTAGATATTTTAAAAGCTCTTGCTAATGCAATGCTATGAGGGATTCTTACAAAATCACATTGCTCCAGTGAGAACACTCACATAGGATAACATTAACAAGAGCTTTTAAAATCACAAAGAAGGTCACAAAATCACAAAAGGTAGTGTAGTATGATCGAGTACTTAGCGAGATTTTTTATGGGATTGGCAGTCAAAGTTCCCCATGTGGCTGCACTAGGCAATAATTACATTTTTTTATGTAAACAATCATAAATTATGCCTTATCAACATTAACACAATATTCAGATCGATTTTAGACAGGCTTGTGGTGGGATCTATGGTGATTGGTGGCTGGGATGAAGTGATTCCCTGAGCGAATGCGCATTCCAATGCTTTCCACCCAATCTCTCCACACTGGACAACCCCCTAGGCCAGGGGTCGGCAACCCGCGGCTCCGGAGCCGCAAGCGGCTCTTTTTCCCCTTTGCCGCGGCTCAGTCCCGGCTCCTGTGCTGCAGGGCTGCCCATTCTGACACTACACCGGTAGTGGGTGTCAGTGGTTGCGGCGCGCGTGTGACGTTTGCGCGTGTGACGTCACGTGTGCTGCCGCTGGCCGGCAGCCTATCAGAGAGGCCGCCGGACCAGTGCAGGGCTTCGGGCGGCCATTTTCCCGTAGCCCTGCAGTGTAGTGCAGGCAGGACGTGACGTCGGGAAGGAAGAGGAGCCGACGGAGTTGCGCGCCACAAGGAGGTCGGGACCGGAGGTCGGGACAGGAGGAGATCGTGACAGGAGGTCTTCTTACTAGGTGAGTAAATGGGGTTTTCTTTTCAGATCTGCTGAAGGATTTGTGCATATTGGGGTCATTTCTGCTGAAGGATTTGTGCATATTGGGGTCATTTCTGCTGAAGGATTTGTGCATATTGGGGTCATTTCTGCTGATGGATTTGTGCATATTGGGGTCATTTCTGCTGAAGGATTTGTGCATATTGGGGTCATATTTGCTAATGATTTGTGCATATTGGGGTCATATCTGCTAACGATTTGTGCATATTGGGGGTCATTTCTGCATATTGGGGACATATCTGCTAACGATTTGTGCATATTGGGGGTCATTTCTGCATATTGGGGACATATCTGGTAACGATTTGTGCATATTGGGGGTCATATCTGCATATTGGGGTCATATCTGCTAACGATTTGTGCATATTGGGGACATATCTGCTAATGATTTGTGCTTATTGGGGTTATATCTGTATATTGGGGACATATCTGCTAACGATTTGTGCATATTGGGGTCATATCTGCATATTGGGGACATATCTGCTAACGATTTGTGCATATTGGGGTCATATCTGCATATTGGGGACATATCTGCTAACGATTTGTGCATATTGGGGACATATCTGCTAACGATTTGTGCATATTGGGGACATATCTGCTAACGATTTGTGCTTATTGGGGTTATATCTGCATATTGGGGACATATCTGCTAACGATTTGTGCATATTGGGGTCATATCTGCTAACGATTTGTGCATTTTGGGGACATATCTGCTAACGATTTGTGCATATTGGGGACATATCTGCTAACGATTTGTGCATATTGGGGACATATCTGTTTTATAATGGTTTTGCGGCTCCCAGTTTTTTTTCTCTTTTCGGAAACGGGTCCAAGTGGCTCTTTCATTCTTAAAGGTTGCAGACCCCTGCCCTAGGCAGTACTCACATGGCAATTTTTTTCTGCCTAATTCGAGAAAAATGTGTATTACAAGAAGCAGATTAGTGTGGCACTCCCCTTATATCAGTCAATGATGCTGTGGGTGGGTGGATACAATGAGGGAACAAACACTCACTTCCTCCGCTGTACTCCGACCAGATTACTCAGGATGCGTGCTCCGTTTGTAGATTAATGAAGAAAGGACTGCGCAAGAATGTTGTTCAGAAAAAAAGTAACGTGCACCATTCGTCCATATTCATCGTGATTTATTGAACACCGGTAAAAACAATCATCAATGCAGGAGTATTGTCAACAGCAGAGTACCTCAATACATGCTGTGCTGCGATGGTACACTTCCTTGTTAGTGGTACCATCACAGCACAGCATGTATTGAGGTACTCTACTGTTGACAATAATCCTGCATTGATGATTGTTTTCACCAGTGTTCAATAAATCACAATGATTACGGACAGATGGTGCACATTACTTCTTTGAACGACATTCTTGCGCAATCCTTTCTTCATTAATCTACAAACGGAGCACACGTCCTGAGCAATCTGGTCGGAATACAGCGGAGGCGGTGAGTGTTTGTTCCCTCATTGTATCCACCCACCCACAGCATCATTGACTGATATAAGGGGAGTGCCACACTAATCTGCTTCTTGCGATACTAGTTTCTGGCTATTCTTTCTTCTATTTACATATGTGTTGAGCACCCCAGAATGAGATCGAATGAAATTCAAGACACATATGAATAAAATCTTGGAGAAGATGTTGAGTTGATGTTTAGACATTGACTCATTGTCTTATGTGGGTGAGAAGATGGCGATAGGAAGAGAGGATTTAACTAATTTCTTCTCAAACCTATCCATATCTACAGAAGCTAACAAGGAAGTGTACCATCGCAGCACGGCATGTATTGAGGTACTCTACTGTTGACAATACTCCTGCATTGATGATTGTTTTCACCGGTGTTCAATAAACCACGATCTTTGAACGTAATTCGAGGAAAATCTCATTAAGTGAGATAGCCTCGATTCGCTGCAAGATCAAACTCATAGTCCTATCTCACTCTATTCCCCATGCATGATATCTGTTTTGATCGTATTTGCACACCCAAAATCACAGAAGAAATATATATATATATATATATATATATATATATATATATATATATATATATATATATATATATATATAATATATATATATATATATATATATATATATATATATATATATATATATATATATATATATATATATATATATATATATATACGATCATATTTTCAATGTGTTCTCTCAGAAGTTTTCCTACAACTACCAGGGGCTATGTTACTCAGCTCTGTTGGAGTCATAACTTTTCTTCTGGAGATAAATGGCCTGATCCAATTCTCTTTTTCTCCTAAGTTTTCTCTCAGGAGATAATTTGTCATCTTCTGTTTAAAATAACTTTTCAGCCCTCCATGAATGAAAATGTAGGTGAAAATGTACTGTCAAAATTATTTTGAGTGTTTTCTTGCTTACTGGTGGCTTAAAAGGTATTTTATTCATTAGATGTGAAAATATCACCTAGGAGAAAACTTAGGAGAAAAAGTTAATTGGATTTGGGCCCAAAGTGAGATAAGTTACATTTCATATATTTGTGGGCTGAGAGTGCTGGGTTCTCAGGTCTGTTTGTTCTTGTTCAGTGAAGGATTCAGAGAGAATATAATTTACTAAACAGTTATTTTGTTCCATCAGTTCATATCGTAATGAGACATGAAATGTACTCTAAACCAAATACAAGAGTCCGGAAGTCAGATGCAGCTTTAGCTAAGCCATGCTGCCATGTTCTTCTTATAGAGAAAGGCTTTATCCTGGCAACCCTTCCAAATGAGCTATACTTGTTTGGTCTTTTCAAATTGGGCTCTCGTTAACTTTAATGTGTAACATGCTCTCTAAGGTTTGTAGAGCCTGAAATGTAGATTTTTGTGTTTATTTTGTAATTTGTCAGCTTCCAAGCATATTTCACAGCTTTAGGAGTTAGGAAAGATGGAGAGGGGGAATCAATAACCTCTGAGACAATTTTCCATCAGGAATATGTATACAACTTTTCCTATACTATAGTGTAAGAGATGGGGGACTGCTGCAGCTACATTTTATGATTTTTGGATCCACAGAAAGGTTACTGCGGTGAATGAACTGCGGTGAAGGAATGGTTACTGCGGTGAAGGAACTGCGGTGAATCCAGAATTGTATATGCTGAACTTGTGAACTGTTGTGAAGTTTAGATATTCAAGTGTGACATTAATATGTATATACCCTATTAGAAAGGGAGTGCAATTTATTCTTGTACACATAAAGTATAAGGTTTACTTTTTAAAAACAAAATATGTGGAGAGATGGGTGCATTTCATATGTGGTGGATAATTGCTGCATTTCATATGTGAGGGATGATTGGTGCATTTTATATGTAGCGGTGATAGCTGCATTTCATACTTGCGGATAATTGCTGCATTTCATATGTGGGAGGTAATTGGTGCCTTTCATGTGTGGGGGTCTTTGCTGCTTTTCATATGTGGGGTGATGGCTGCATTTGGGAGGGGGTGATTGGGGAATTTCATATGTAGGGTGTCAATTGTGCATTTCTTATGTGAGGGTCAATGCTGCATTTCTAATGTCTAGAACGATATTGATAATCTTTATTATTACTTATGCATCTAAATTTAACACTCAATTTATCACAATTCAGCTAGGGCCCCCTTTTTTAATGTGAGCACCCCCTCCCCCACTTAAGGATCCTCTGCATGGCTCCAGCTGAGAGGTTTGTGAATTAGTGGTTGTTTGGGAGCAATTGCATGCAGCATCCACAGCAAGATTTATTTGTGGCTGCTAATAAATGGCAGTAGCTGAACTTACAGTTTAGAATGTATTCTTTGAATATTACCCACTCATTCCCAGATGATTCACATTTGGCATCATGTCACTCTACTTTCTATACAGCAACCACCTGATCAGCAATTAATACTCAGAATGAATGGGTAAAAAAGGACCATATTGGAGAGGTGCATATCACTGGCTTAGCTTTTCTGAAACCTTCTGCACTGTCTTGAGTCCAGCTGGGTGTTGATTGCTGCCTTGATTTATGGCTTCTTTGTCTTATATGCCTAGAGGCTTTTCTTTCCGGTGGCCTAGTCTGCTCCTGTCCTTCTGCCGTGATAGCTGTCATTCATTATCTGTAAAACATTATGACCCGGTAATGGCAGCCCAGACCTTTCTCTGAGTCATCAGCAGCAGCACTTGCTGCACTGCTTTGAGGAAACATTTGTTGGTGTGTAATATGGATTGTGTACTTCATCCCCTTCAACTGCTAGTCTGCTACCAGTGGTGCTTGTTTTGCCTCTGCCTTTCATTATTTTGGCTACACATTTTATAAGTTTGTACATAAGCTACAAAGGATAATAATGGTAGCAGAATTCACCTATCATTACAATTACAAACATTGAAGTATAGGAGAAATAAAACAAACAGTACATATACAGTAAACAGATCACAAGTATATTAGGGGTGGATGATGGTGATTACTGTAAAACAAAGTAAAAATCCAATAGCTGTCAATTATTCAGGATAAATTTCATCATCACACTGAAAACAATTGTGTGCCTGTCTACTCTTTATAATGTGATATGGATCACAGCAAGTAATTAGGATGGCAATGGTAGTGGTCACTGAAAAAGAAACCTCCAACAGTAGATGAACATTCAGGATAAATTTCAGTGTCAAGGTGTAAAAAAAAGTGTGTATTTCTGTAATAAAAGTCATAAAATATTACCACTCCATTTCAATTTTCAGCAAGTCACACATTTCCAAAATCCAACTACACTTATCTTCTATCCTGGTATCTGTACTTTTTCAGTGCAGACAGACTAGGTATTTCCTTTCTGCACAAAGCAGAAGATTGTGTCAGAATTCTAGTAGTTTTATTTATGCAGGAAAAGCTGTCATATGAGTATGTATATATACATATTAATAATCAATACCGTCCTTCCAAAGAAATAATTATTGTTAAAATATATAATATAATTTAATACTTTGAAATATATTTCAAAGCCAGTGATGATTTGAGACAGTAAAACATTCTTGTAGGATTGTTTTGGTTCTGGAAGAATTGTTGACGTGTTCTGGGTACAAGGCTGTCTCAGTTAGCTGAACACTGAAAGCTGATAACACATGATGTTTTGAGAACAAATTTTATAAATATTAAACAAAGAAGGTGTTTAGTTAAAGATGATTCAATGATGCCACCTGGCGGTTTCATAGTCTTATATAATTAATACTGTTTGTTATTTGTTATGAAAGGCTGACCTCTGCCGGTTGAAGTTATTATATTTATATAGAAAATGAGTTTATATTATTAAGATTTAATATGCAATTATTTCTTATATGATTAATTGTTTTAAGAAGAATTATATAATAAGCTTTATATTTAAATAAGTATATTAGAAGCCCTGTATGTTTTAATAAGCCTTAAATTGCTGAAGACTCTCACAGGTCGGGTTACAGTGTCAACCTGACCAATCTCATGTCTGGGGAAGTACTAAGACATTCCAACCTAATTAGCAGTGAACACTTTATCAGAAATGCATCATGAATGACATTGTTTAGTCTCAATGTCTGGGGCAGCCAGCAGACAAGATGGCGGGTGACGTCCATTTTTAATTAACTGCGTCAAATATGACCTTTTTATCAAATGTCAAAATGTCAGATGACGTTAATTCCCACAAGATAAGGTAATTAAGGAATTTACAAACAATAATATTATGATTTAGGTATTCAAAACAAAAAAGTGTTATGGGTATTTTAAATGTCAAAGATAGCAAATTGACACACAAAGCTTTAGCCAATCAGAACCTGGGATTCAGGGAAATTCCAGATTAGGCAGCCATATTGCCTCCAACCCCTATAAAAGTAGGAGCTGGAAGCTCATAGTTTGCAGAAGCCCAACGATCTCCTGAGAAGACACATGAGGCAGAAGCTACCTTCACACAAGTGGTTCTAGATGCTGAAGAGATGGCAGAGAAGGGGTAATATGCTTAATATTCTGGTGATTTACTTTATTAATTTTTCAGCATTAAGTTTTGTTAAGATGTTAGCAAGAAGTTTTTTAGAAGCTATTTTTTATGCTATTTCTTTGAGAAGATTACTACAAGTTTTACACAGCTACTAGATACTCAGCTATTGATACAGATGAGACTATTTTTGAACTGATTCTACATAACACAACCGTTATATTACTTTTTGAATGTACTTAGAAGATTGATGATCGCTTGGCTATAAAGCCTTGATGAGATGGAATACTGTTAGAAGGATTCACTACTTGGAACTGTTCATATTTTGTATATATACTGTATGATAAGAAAATACAATTTTTTATATAAAATCATATACTGAGTGCTCTGGTTCATTTCAAGGTATACCGTCAATCTATAATTACTGTTATAGAGGGTTCAGAACCCGCTATGCCTGATTAATATGATAGCAACGCTTTAAAGGCTGGTCCTTTACTGAGTTAGCAATCATGAAAAAGGCAAGAACCGCTCAGGTTTTTGACAATTGTGTCTGTTATTTTATTATTATTTTTTACACCTGCACTAACTGAGTGACAGTTAGCGCAGTTAGTAAGATTACCACTGAGAGGCAGTGCATGGCAAATTTGGCGTTACTCATTACCACTAAGAAGCACATGTTGGGCAATTAGAACAACCAGCGTTACATGGCTAAAGCTCAAGTTTTTCGAGCTATGCACGTAACATAATGTGCATTACTGTAGTGACATGAGCGTTACCTAGGTAATGTAGGTTGTGCTTATTGTGCAACATGTGATACATAGTGAGCGTAAGTAATGGTGAAATTGTAGTGTGCTGTCCATACACGGCAATCTATCTAATGCTAAGTTAATTTGGTCCTCTGTTATCACCATGGTGAGTAGGTTAGGCGATTGTGTGTTAAGAATCAAGGTACACAGTTTGAAGTAATATTGCCATTAATCTAGCAATGTGTAGCACTGAACTGAAGTAGTTGCTTTAAGAACCAAACAAAAATATGTTTTTTAAAATGTAAAAGAAAGGAAAAACACAATTGAGAGCACCAATAGTGTATTATTGATGATAAAGGAATGCCAAGGTAGCAGCAGCAATAAGAAATATACTCACAAGTAGGGGTTGCCGGATTCAGGCAACCACTTAAAGCACTTATGGGGATATTAGGCCTGTCCCCACTCAGGCTAAAAAGTCGCTCTCTGTAGAAGGAAAGAAGGGTGTTCACCCATCCACCAGGTGGATAACAATAATTGCAATGGGAACAGAGGCGCCAGCAGAGTAAAAATTGATCACAGGTAAAAACAGATAAATGAAATCTTGTTTAAACCATACATAGTGGTTGTGTTTGGTTTTGGGGAGGTAGGTCCACCTTTGCCCCCTAACTTTTATCTGTTTTTACCTATGATCAATTTTTACTCTGCTGGCGCCTCTGTTTCCATTGCAATGTTTTTTAAAATGTTTCATATTTTCCTAATTAAAATGTAAAACAATTGTACAAATTCATAATGCGTTCCTTTTTATTTATTTTAAATTATTAATTATATAATTTCATTTCATTATATAATACTGACAACTAAGATCATCATTGAAAACTGTAAAACAGAGAAACCGAGAGCCCGGTATGGTGTAGTACGTATTGGAACCAGAAGAATAATAGACCAGTAAGTATTATACTCACAAACATGGGTTACCGCATAGGCAACCACTGTATAGGCAGGTGGGGAGATTAAACCCGTCCCCACTCAGGATTAAGATGTCGCTCTCTGTAGAAGGAAAAAAGGATGTATCACCCTTCCACCAGGGTGGAATTTTTGATCATAAGCTGTGCAGAGGCGCCAAAAGGATAAAAGTACGCTAAAAAGTTTAAAATATTCGGGTGGCGGTGGTGGACCGGTCACTCCAAAAAGGACACGAAATTGTCACTTGAGGAAAAGACAATTTAATTAAATACTCCACGAACAATTCGCAACGCGTTTCACGGGCACAATCCCGCTTCATCAGGCAATAAACATACGGAGTATCACGGCTAGACGTCCAATACACGCTTGGCACCTCTGTGACATACGGAGTATCACGGCTAGACGTCCAATACACGCTTGGCACCTCTGTGACCCCAGAGGTGCCAAGCGTGTATTGGACGTCTAGCCGTGATACTCCGTAGGTTTATTGCCTGATGAAGCGGGACTGTGCCAGTGAAACACGTTGCGAACTGTTCGTGGAGTATTCAATTAAATTGTCTTTTCCTCAAGTGACAATTTCGTGTCCTTTTTGGAGTGACCGGTCCACCACCGCCAACCGAATATTTTAAACTTTTTAGCATACTTTTAACCTTTTGGCGCCTCTGCACAGCTTATAAATGAAAACTGTGCTGACTAAACAATACAAAAAGTGAAATAAAAAATAAAAATGTGGCGCATACCACCAGAGGTAAAATTAGTCAGCATAGTTCCATTTTATGTAATATATCTTAACATAAACTATGTAAAGGAAGTATCGCCTAAATGCATAGAGGTGAACCTGGGTGGAATCTCCCATTGTAGTGCAGAAGGTGATTTTTGGTAACTTACAGCATTTTAGTTACTTGAACTGTAACCACTGATATTCTAGCACACTTCACACCTTTTGGAGCGCAGATTGTTACATCACTAAATGTATATCTTTGTCCAAATACAAACCATGGCCTAACAATGCAGAGAACTCTTCATGTACCTCAATTAAAGGGAAACTGTTTTTGGTTTAAAAAAGAAAGAATATTGCATTCCATTGAGCTCAAATCTATATACAGGATCTTCTCAAAAAATTAGCATATTGTGATAAAGTTCATTATTTTCTGTAATGTACTGATAAACATTAGACTTTCATATATTTTAGATTCAAATACACACAACTGAAGTAGTTCAAGCCTTTTATTGTTTTAATATTGATGATTTTGGCATACAGCTCATGAAAACCCAAATTTCCTATCTCAAAAAATTAGCATATTTCATCCGACCAATCAAAGAAAAGTGTTTTTAAAACAAAAAAAGTAAACCTTCAAATAATTATGTTCAGTTATGCACTCAATACTTGGTCGGGTATCCTTTTGCAGAAATGACTGTTTCAATGTGGCGTGGCATGGAGGCAATCAGCCTGTGGCACTGCTCAGGTGTTATGGAGGCCCAGGATGCTTCGATAGCGGCCTTAAGCTCATCCAGAGTGTTGGGTCTTGCGTCTCTCAACTCTTCACAATATCCCACAGATTCTCTATGGGGTTCAGGTCAGGAGAGTTGGCAGGCCAATTGAGCACAGCAATACCATGGTCAGTAAACCATTTACCAGTGGTTTTGGCACTGTGAGCAGGTGCCAGGTCGTGCTGAAAAATGAAATCTTCATCTCCATAAAGCTTTTCAGCAGATGGAAGCATGAACCCACTTTTGAACCAGAAACAGAGGCAGAAGCGCCTCACCTGGGTTACAGAGAAGCAGCACTGGACTGTTGCTCAGTGGTCCAAAGTACTTTTTTCGGATGAAAGCAACTTTTACATGTCATTCGGAAATCAAGGTGCCAGAGTCTGGAGGAAGACTGGGGAGAGGGAAATGCCAAAATGCCTGAAGTCCAGTGTCAAGTACCCACAGTCAGTGATGGTCTGGGGTGCCATGTCAGCTGCTGGTGTTGGTCCACTGTGTTTTATCAAGGGCAGGGTCAATGCAGCTAGCTATCAGGAGATTTTGGAGCACTTCATGCTTTTATCTGCTGAAAAGCTTTATGGAGATGAAGATTTCATTTTTCAGCACGACCTGGCACCTGTTCACAGTGCCAAAACCACTGGTAAATGGTTTACTTACCATGGTATTACTGTGCTCAATTGGCCTGCCAACTCTCCTGACCTGAACCCCATAGAGAATCTGTGGGATATTGTGAAGAGAAAGTTGAGAGACGCACGACCCAACACTCTGGAGGAGCTTAAGGCTGCTATCGAAGCATCCTGGGCCTCCATAACACCTGAGCAGTGTCACAGGCTGATTGCCTCCATGCCACGCCGCATTGAAGCAGTCATTTCTGCAAAAGGATTTCCGACCAAGTATTGAGTGCATAACTGAACATAATTATTTGAAGGTTGACTTTTTTTGTTTTAAAAACACTTTTCTTTTATTGGTCGGATGAAATATGCTAATTTTTTGAGATAGGAAATTTGGGTTTTCATGAGCTGTATGCCAAAATCATCAATATTAAAACAATAAAATGCTTGAACTACTTCAGTTGTGTGTATTTGAATCTAAAATATATGAAAGTCTAATGTTTATCAGTACATTACAGAAAATAATGAACTTTATCACAATATGCTAATTTTTTGAGAAGATCCTGTATTTAAAGCAGAGGTGCCCACACTTTTGGGCACCTATAGGGCACCCATGATGTAAAGGATTAAGAGAGAGCATTATTTCAGACTACTTACTTTTTTTCTTGAGCATATAAAATGCAGACATTTCCGACTGTTTATAATGTGAACTGGCAGAAAGCAGTGTCAGAATTTCTGCCAGTCAGTGGAAGTTAATACTGTTGTTGACAATGAGTTGAATGCCACCAGCCCGGTGCAGCTAATTACCTCGACCACAAGGTAGCAGTTTCTGGACAGTTTTTACTCCACACAGGATCTAATTTTTAAGAATTTGCAGTCTTCACATTACTTCCATTTTCAAAAACATTCAAGATACACAGACATTGCTTTGTATTGCCTTATAAAGCACATAAATTAATACATTTGAATAATTTGTGCATACGTTAACTATTTGATATTATGGAGTGATTCATAAAAGCTTTTTAGCAGCCTCTCATGCATGGCGTTCATTGGCAATGCATATAAAATGCACATAAGATAAAACTTCCTGTAGCGAAGTTCTGTCTGTTTTTTTTAGCTTGTTAATTAAACAGACTGTTCAAAATATAAGCATGACACCCCCTTCCCATTTACTAATCCTGGTCCCCAGCTATGTCTGGGTCTGGTAGCAAACAGAGGGAAACCTTGCAAATGTGGTTGTTTATGGTTATCAGTGTGAACAGGTGCCCACTGAGACCCCTTACACATCTGTCCAAAGTGTGTACAAGCAGATCAAAAAAATCAAAATTGCCAATGACCTAGTTTTTGAAATGAGACGTGAGAGGAATAAGGCCCCCCAATAATGGGGGTGCTGGTATTGCTTTCTATGAGGGATGTTGATCAGGTAATAATAGTGCAGGAGTAACTATTTTTCTTGTGAAGGGACAACACCTTGGAAGTAAAAAAAAATGCTGAATAAAGTGTGTGCAAGAATTTGTCTTGCTCATGTTTCACTTTACCTTTACTCTTCAAAGGCAGTAAAAATGTTCCTGTTCAGGTATTACAGCGAGGGACTGACACTTTCTCCTAACAATCAAAATTCTTCAAATAAAGTAAGTGGAAGCTGTGCTAGCAAATGAAAGCTATAAGCTACCAAATAATTGGCTAGCAGTTGCATTCATTGTATGTATATACCAGGCATGGGCAAACTTGGCCCTCCATCTGTTAAGGAACTACAAGTCCCTTTTAAGATAGATAGGAGGGGCACTATATGGACATAGTACATCCTTATTACCCCTAAGATTACACGGAGGCCCTGTTCACAGTGGTCAGTTGCATTGCACAATATTTCTGCACGTTAACTCACTGCCCATACAATTCTTTGGGCCTGTTCACAGTAATGGATCGCGTTATTCTAACTTTGCATTCAAGTCTATGGCAGTCCACAGTCATTATAACACGAGTTATGCAACTGATCACTGTGAATCTAGCCGAAAACTTTCTTTCATAATTGTTTTTTGATACATGTCAGCAGTTTTAATTAACCAAGTCAGCAATTTAAAAGTAATGTACAATATAGCAGAATAGAAAGGTAAACAGTATAGCACATCAGGCTAAAAGAAGGGACAACTGAGGAAAAAAAGCTGTGGGTGGGGGATGGTTGAATTATGGCTATTTCTCCAAAATGGAATTATTTTAAAGTATGTACGGTAGATGTTCTGCTATCACACAGACCCAGTGGCGTATAGTTTGTAGCTATGCCACTCACAGACCAAATTATGTAAATAAGTCAATATGAATTAGCAGTAGTCAAGGTGTGGTGCAAATAGCAAGAGGAGTCACTTGAGTTCACAAGACAACTAGATCACCTTCAGGCACTGATGGTTGCATTGCACACATGCCTTTGGTAAATTTGAACCTTCTGTAAGGTTTTTCTTAAAGGAATTTGACAAGATAGTCTGGTGTATATAAATCCAAATTATAGTTTAAAATTATATGAAATGTGGGTCTCCTATAAGTTTTGTTACACATCTACTGCTCCACAATGCCTCTGGGGTCCCTCACAGTCCCCCATTGTAGCATCCTTTCTCTTCACTGCATCTTGGAGGCTCACCAGGACTTGGAAAGTCAATGTATACTTATATTAACTTTTGTGGTCTCTTTGCCAGGCAGGAATCTGTCTGGATTGCCAGTGTCTAATCCTCAGTGGCTTACCACTCCACCAGATACTTGTTCAGTCAGAAATAAATATGATGAGGTGTATAAACTTGCATTTATCTTATCATGTGGCAATACACAACATGTTTTGGGGTCCCTCCTTCGCTGGGTGAACACCACATGATAGGATAACCACAAGTTTAAATGCCAGTGGAGTACCTCCATGCAGGGGTGCTCATCACGAGATCGTGATCACGAGTAACTTGTGATCACAACCTTTTTTTTGTAATCACGAATTCGTGATCGGCACTAGTGATCGGTTCTCGATCACGAATGCCGATTACGAATGCATTACCCGACTCGTGATCAGGAATTACTCTGGATCACAAGTCAAGATTCGTGATTAAAAATCCGCCGACTTTAACGGTTAATAGCAAAGCCCTCTTACATGATAGAAACACCAAATTTGCAGGTTATGTTAAGAAGACCAGTGGGAACAAAAACAAAAAGACCTGATTTTTAAAGTTTCAAAGGAAAAAAATATACATTTAAATGCAGTAAATGACAGTTATTGTAGCAAACCTAACGGTAGTGTAAATTTACAGCAATTCATTTCCTGACGGGGTTTCCAGGGGTACAGACCCCCTGGAAACACCTCTGGAGCTGCAAAGCTTTGGCCAGGGATTGCTATACAGCTTCAATCCCTGGCAATCCCTGGTAAGATCCCTGGCATCTTTTCCTATTTTTTTAAAACTTTTTTTTATGTTCAGAGTGTGGGAAATAAAAAAAAATGACGTGGGGTCCCCCCTACCCAGCATATTTAACCCCTTGTCCCCATGCAGGCTGGGATAGCCAGAATGCAGAGCCCCGGCCGACTAGTGCTTCGCACCCTGAGCTATACCAGCCTGCATGGTCCATGGTATGGGGGAGCTCCGGGCAAGAGGGGTGATGACTCCTTAGGGGGGATTCATGGTGGCATCTGGAAGACTCCTTTAAGAAGGGGACCCCAGATGTCCGCCTCCTCCCAGGAGTAATGAGTATAGGGGTACAAAGTATCCCTTACCCATTTCCATAAAGGGTTACATGAAATACGCAAAAAAAGTATTTTATTGTGCTAAATTAACATAAATACTTACCTGTACCTTTAAGAAAATGTTCCCATGCGACTATCCTCGGAAAAGGTCCAACGCCAATATCGTCTATCTTGCAATCTTCTATTACATCTTGATTTAAGATCTCCGCCAGCCGCCTCCACACACCAAACAACACCTCTAACAGCCATGCTATAAGTATAGCAGAGCTGCGTCGCTCTCTGCCCTCCGTGGCTCCCGGCTCCACTCTCCTCCCTGCTCCCGCACTGATAGCACTCACCTATGCTGTCACCCTGAGCACCCATAGCACATCAGGACAGCATATAGGGCACAGAGCGACGCAGCTCTGCTATACTTAGTATAGCAGAGCTAAAGCAACTTTGAATTTGGCTCCAAGGCTCCCCATTGGTCTGTTAATCAACCAATGGGGATCAGAAGGATCTTCAGTCAAGTTGTTACAGAAGATGGCAAGATAGAGGATATTGGTGTGGAACCTTTTCCGAGGATATTGGCGTGGGTACATTTGTTTTACAGGTACAGGTACATATTTCTGGTTAATTTAGATTAATAAAGGACTCCCTGGCCAAATCGTTGCGGCTCTGTCAGGAAATAATTGCTCTTTCTTTTGATATATGTAAATTTACACTACCGTGAGGTTTGCTACATTAACGGTCATTTACCCCATTTAAATGTATACTTTTTTCCTTTGAATCTTTAAAATCAATTTTCTCAAAAAAATGTCCTCTTGTTCCCACTGGTCTTCTTAACATAACCTGCAAATTTGGTGTTTCTATCAGGTAAGGGGGCTTTGCTATTAACCGTTAAAGTCGGTGGCTTTTTAATCACGAATCACAACTCGTGATTTGTGATAACATGCAGTTATTCGACTCAAAACTGCACTCGAGTCGGATATCTGTTTCTATTCGTGATCGTGATCACGAGTCAATTTGTAAGTGGGCGGAGTCAAATTCGTGATCACTGTAATACATGGGGGTATCCGAGCAACTCTGCCTCCACGTATTTAAAGGTGCCCATACATCATTTTTTTTAAAATTAAATAATTTAGTTTGATTGTTCCGAATATAAAGATTTCCAACATGTCCGATCGGATTTTTATTGAAATAACTGGATAATCATTCATTTTTCTTGTTTTAAAAAAGGTTATTTTTGACTATGATTCGATTCAATTGTCGAATAAACAGGAAAATCTAACGTTTTTATTGTACCATGTATGGGCACCATTATTTTGACTTAACATGGTATTATTCACTCATAAACCCTTTCTCATTTAGATATTTATATGATCCCTTAATGCTGTTACAATGGGGCTGATTCCCAATTAACTCTCAATTTATTTCTCCTTAAGTTACTTAACTCATGATTTATCTATCCTTATCTAACTTAACTCATGATTTATCTCTCCTTAACTTTTTATGTCTTTATCTCTTCTTATTTGTTTATCATATGTATTAGATCTCCTTACAGTTAAGGTGAAAAATATAGTAAGTAAGCTTTGTGAATCAACCCAAATTGGGCCCAATCTAATTTAATTTATCTCCCAAGTTTTCTCCTAGGAGATAATTTTTCCCTTGTTCTCATTTTTCCCAGTAACATACAAAATAGTAACTTTGGTGATTTTAGCATCTCTGGAAGGGGGTGGGGCTACGGGCCGGAGATTGTAACGTACAGGGCTCCAGAGGGGAAGTGGAACAGAAAAGACCCGGCAGGTAATTATAACTTTTTGTGCTGACGGAATATGTGCAATGTGTGTTTTAGACTTTATAGTCACTTTTTTTTCCTTGGAGATCATCTTCTGTTTAAAACAACTTTTGCACTTTGCAATTGAAGAAGTTCCAAAAAAAGTAGATGAAAAAGCAGTCAAAATTATTCTGAGTATCTTCTTGCGGGTGGCTTAAAAGGCATTTTATTTATAATGTGAAAATATCATCTTGGAGAAGTCTTGGAGAAAAAGTGAATTGGATCTGGCCCATTTATCTCTAATGCTTGGTACACACCATGCAATTTCCTGTCAGATCAACGGGTCAAAACAATTATTTCTTACCAGTCCGATCATTTCCCAATTGATAATGCGATCGATTTTCTGATCACTATTACACAAAATCGATTGCGCTATTCATCAAGAGCTGATCGAACTAGTCGGAAATTACCAATTCAACCGGCCATCAAGGTGGCTGGAAGTTGCATGGTGTGAATAAGTCATACGACTCATGTCTGGGACTTCCAAAAGCAAAGACTCTGCACTAATAAAGTACTGTACGTATGCTGGACTATATGACAACATTTTCTAAGTACCTTTATTTGTATACAACATTTCAACACTTCAAAAAGATACTTAAAAAATATTTGGTAAATTAAAAAGAAAAAAATCTTGTAGTATGAGCCTGAGCTGCTTTCCCTTAGGCAGACAGTATTAGCATTGAGTCACTAAACCTTTTAAAATTGCATGCATTACTATTTTAACACACGTTATGCTAATATCGTGCAGAACACAAGTTGCATAGTTACATAACTAAAAATATTTCAAACTGTGCCAATATTAACAAGCATACAGTTCACCTGTAGAATATACAGGTTAAAGGTTGCTGCAGCAGAAAGTTCCCAGGTGGACACAATGTCAGTTTTATCAGTTTCCAGCTGCGCTCACCATCAGAATAAAAAGTTACTAAAACAGAACAAACACACTTTCCATAGCGTGACTCAGTATCAACAGATAGTCCAACATGCACGGAGAGAACTGCAGTGTAGGATGTTTCAAATTCCCATAGAAAAACACCACACGTGTATACTGAGACAAGGGTTCCCCCCACCAACAGTGATGGGGCTCACCGGATCATCGCCACCTCACAAACCAGGTAGATCTAGAGTGTGTGTAAATATATCACAGCGAACTTCCAGCAATATACGAGTCAACGCCTCTTTATCTCAAGCGTACGTGATTGGCTGCATGTTAGCTGGGTCCCAAAGCGGAAGTATATCACTGCTCTTCACGCTGGAACGCATATTGGTTCCTGCTATTTTTAATCTATGGTGGCCGCCGGTGTCCAAGAGACTTACCAAAGCGTTTGATAATAAATGCATGTAAGCATGATTTAACATAACATAAAACAGGGAACAAAAATACAACATCTATGAGAAAGAATGCACATAGGAGACCTGTCATAAAGTTGTGAGGGAGGGGGGCACATTTCAGTGTCCTTCATATGAGCAACTGGCACAAACAAGAAATGTCCATAATATTGCGTAAGTAATGAGAACCCTCCAGTATTAAGTCCCAAAAAGGAAGACAAGCTTCTAAAAGCGTACATTCGTTTTAAGGTAGAGATTGATAATGATCTTTCCCATATTTAAAGCAACAGATGTTGCACAATATCCATTCCATAAACGACCAGTAGGGGATCCAGCATACAGATTAGATGGTTTCTCTCATATCCGCAAGTGCCTGTGAGCAGGTTACATAGATTGGTGAGTATCTGTTTAACATTCTTTGGATATCCTGGAATGTTTAAGAAGTTAATTAAGAAGATAGCCTTCTTTCTTTCTTTCCTATCACACCCCAAAATAGGGGATTGTAACTGAAATGCTCTGCTCAGTGTGCGTAAGACTTTAAGCATGTTATTCTGTTTAATGCAGTTTAGTGCATACACCCCAATATCTGGCCTATTTGAAATAACTAAATCAAGTAGAGCATCTCCCCTAATTGTCCACGTCACAACCCCCTTGTTCACGGTGCTTTGTTGTGTCCATTGCATCAGACATGTCATAGATAGCATTCTATCTATGACATTTCCAACTTCCGTCAAGATGTGTTTGTCAAGACTTTGCATTCCATATCTGCCATGGGCACAATGGACACTGAACAGAAAGGACATGATGGCAAATATCTAAATGGATCCTATGTTTAACCTGGTCTGTCTCTGCACCTGTTGGTTCATTCTGGGTCCGTTCTGTGGAACAGACCATTTTGAGTCACAGTGTGAACCTAGTCTTAAAGAGGCACTATGGTAAATTTGATAGCAGTAAAAATGTAT
This sequence comes from Hyperolius riggenbachi, assembly GCF_040937935.1. Lineage (NCBI taxonomy): Eukaryota > Metazoa > Chordata > Amphibia > Anura > Hyperoliidae > Hyperolius > Hyperolius riggenbachi. Next base: position 314,324,165 of record NC_090648.1, read on the forward strand.
CATCTCGGTGGGCAATATCTGGTGAATATCTCTTCATACTGTAATAGACAATTGCTGGGGATATTTATTTCCATCATGTGACTCAGTGGGTCCAAACAGTTACCCATTTTGGCCTCCCCCGTTTGCAAAAACGGGGTGGATTTCAGCTGCCTAGAATCCCCCCTCAGACCAGGGCCGGTATCTGGGGACAGGCACAAGTTGAGACACCAGAATATCTGCAGGTTCCTGCAGCTCACAGCACTGCCCCCTTTCTTTCCCTGCTACAGTTGACTTTGTGTTTAGCAGCAGCGTGTGCACAGAGCATGGAGCAGCAGTGTGTGTACAGAGCATGGAGCACCAGTGTGTGTACAGAGCATGGAGCAGCAGCGTGTGTACAGAGCATGGAGCAGCAGCGTGTGTACAGTGCATGGAGCAGCAGCGTGTGTACAGAGCATGGAGCAGCAGCATGTGTACAGAGCATGGAGCAGCTCTGGTGAACTGAACAGAGTCAGGTATGAGCACAGTACTGTGCCCTGAGGTGTGAATGCTTCACTTTTCCCTTCATTACCAATGCCAGCTGTCCTCATTATTATCTATATCCAAACTGCTCCTGATTGATCCCGTTGTCGGTCGTTCGGATGGGAAATTGCATTATGTGTACTGATGTCCTACCATACTATTATACTGTATTGTGCGTGACTGAGGGAGACCTTTCAGGAATCCTCCTCATGTAAATCCTGGGTTTGCCCCTGACCCCCCCCCCCCCCCCCCAAGAAAAAATGTGTTACAAAATGCAAGATTATATTGATAGATATTGAAAATGAGTAATTGATTTCCTCTATCATACAATGTGAAGTGGAAAGTAAAAAAGCACTAGTTTTTAAATTTTGTCACTTTTGCCACATCTTCCTGTCACTGAACTGCTAACCATGTGTTGGTTTGGATCAGCTAAAATCATTTTACTGGCAGTGCAGACAAACCGCCCTAGGTGATTACGTGGCTGGAAACTCCTAGGTGCTAAAGTGATTACACTAATTTGTTCCTTAATCGTTCCTTGTTGTTCCTATTCATATGATCATCTCAGAACTTAGTAGCCCCCTACTCTGAACACCCACGTCCCCCTCCAGTCTTATTATAATCATCTAATATTGTCTCTAACCTATGCATAGTTTCATCTTGATAAGTCCATTGTGACAAGAACTGTTACTATAGTTACACACTTTATTTATCAGGTACAACTAGTACATAAAAATATTTTTTTTTTCATATAAACCTGGAAAAGAGATTCTGGACTTTGCTTGCAGAAGTAAAGTAAAATAATCCAATAAAGATTAAATAGACGCAAGCAAATATGAATATTCTGCCATTAAAATAAAAATGTCATATATTCTATGATCCACCCAGGCAGAATGGGACCCAACTGCATAGTGATTTTCCCCAAAGTTTCCAAAAATATAAAACACATTTTACCAGTACCAAACTGGTAAAGGGGTATAAATGGTATGCTCATGGCTCAATGGGACATTAAGGGATACTCCTGCAGCCGTTGGGAGTGGGGGCCAGAATTCCTTCCAAAAATCACAAACTCTGCATCTCCGATGAGGGACATTCCAATTACCCAGTGAGTTATAGCACTTACTGTATAATACAATCATTTTTTATGAAAAAACAGCAATACCATTATATTATGCAGATAGTATTTATTTATTTTATTCAATGTATTTATTTATTTACTCTTTGCCATCCCCACATATTAAAAGCTTTCATGTTGCATTTTGCCCACCTGAACGAGATCTACCTTTATTTTGTGTTATATACATATTATGCCAAATATCACTTATGTACGTGTTTTATATATTATATTTTGTATGTTTGTAACAAGTTCAAAGTTTATTGCTGGGAATGATAGGGTGGTGGAATCGACAAGAGTGTCTGGAAAGGAATCTGATTTACTTAGGTTTCTGGCACAGGATGTCAATGAATATGGTAGAGCAGGGGGGGTCTGCACTTATCTGATATTATGTATACTCTTTCAACATATTTGAAGACTTCAGGAAGAAAGTGAATATATTCAGTAGAATCTACGGGTCTGGTGCACAACAATAGTTTTAGTCAGGCTATAATAAGAAGAATTAGTCAGGCTATAATAATCAGTATATAAATTACCACCGGGTTGCTACCCCAACTTATTGAAACCTGCCTTCAGGCTTGATATTACTATGTCAAGAGTTTTTGGCTACATGCAGACAAGTGGTTTACGGCACAGCACCTCATGTTATGTGCTGTGGCTGGTTGAGCCTTCCTGTTCAGCTACTGCAGTGCAGTACATTCAATGGTGCTGAATGTCAGGAACTGGCCCGCGGCACGCCTGCGTATACGGTTCCCGACTGCGGGTTTGACCTGATCAAGCGGGGAACAGCCTTATTTAAGCTAAAAACAAGGCTGGGACCCCTCAAATACTTCCCACTGCCACCACTAGCCGTTGCTAGACACGTTCACTCAGCTGTCGAGTGCTCAACACGCACTCCGCGTTTTCGTATTTGGGTCAGCTTTGCGCTTAGGCTGAATACGAGAACGCCACGCACACACACCCAGTTGCAATCTTACACTGTAATGAGCAAAACCACTAACAGTCGTTCCGAACGATACTGTAAGACTTCCCACTCGGCTGTCGAGCGCAGAAGTGCCTCATACACACAATGCAATTACTATCTCATACGGTAGTGTTGCTCAAGCGTACAATTAGGCATGAAACTTATACACGGTTACACTTCAGTCTCTTCTAGGCTATGAGTGTTAGTTTAGCACAGCAGAAGTCAAGCTTATTAAATAACGATTTAATATTCCATAAAAAAACGTGGAACAATGCAGAACTTAATATATATGTTACGGCCAGAACCCGAAGTTTGGCCACTTCTAGTTCTGGCCGGCCACTTCGGGTTCTGGCCGGCCAATTTGCAAAGTGGCCGCTGCGCTGCGGCCAATGTTAGAAATGGATTGTTTACTCTGATATTAATGTATCTTCTGGCCGCAGCGCAGCGGCCAAACGTAGAACCACTTAGTTAATTTGTTGCAATTAAGCCGGCGGCAATGTAACCATTCAAGCCGCCGGCTTTTTATCTGCCTCTCTCTCTCTCCTCTTATGGCCAGCCGGCGGGGGACACGCGAGTCCCCCAGAGTCGTTCGTCGCAGCAGGGGCAGCAGAGCGGGGAGGCTGCAGACATTGCTTCTGCTAGCACCCGCTCTGCAAGAACGGCAGGCTTCCCTGCCGCGACGAATGACTCCGGGGGGACACTCGTGTCCCCGCCGGCTGCCCATAGGAGAGCGAGAGAGGCGGGGGGGGGGGAGAGAAGGAGAGAGAGGCAGATAAAAAGCCGGCGGCTTGAATGGTTACATTGCCGCCGGCTTAATTGCAACAAATTAATACGTTTGGCCGCTGCGCTGCGGCCAGAAGATACATTAATATCAGAGTAAACAATCCATTTCTAACATTGGCCGCAGTGCAGCGGCCACTTCGCAAATTGGCCGGCCAGAACCCGAAGTGGCCGGCCAGAACTAGAAGTGGCCAAACTTCGGGTTCTGGCCGTAACATATACAAAAGATTACAAAAAAAAAAAGTAAAAATGTTACAAGATAAAAGTACAAAAATACAAGTTACAAAAATACACACACGGATATTTGCGTAAAAATAAACGGGGGAAAAAAGAACGTTACCAGCTTAGGTTAGAACGTTGTTTGACGGGAGGACGCCGTTTCGACCAGGAGTCGCGATCATCTCTAGCTAAAGCGCTACCTCCAAGAGAAGATTCTTACTAGGTATCTGCCTCTGCTTTTTATACTCTGAGCTACGCCTGGAGGCTGCAACTTCCTTGAGGAGGGGAGGAACTAGGTTTTAATTAAATCTCAGACATATTCCATTTCCAGGTAAAAGTCTATACATCAAAGATTGTGAAGTGAGGCTTTCAACTCCAGGTGAAACTTGATTAAGGCTTTTTCCTGTCTCCGTTTTTAAAGTCTGCAGAGATTCCAACCCCCTTCCAATAGATGTAATTTACAGGCTATCGTTTGCACCTCCACTAATAATTTAATTTCCAGTAGCCTGTCATGTACATTTCCAACATTCCTGTGTTAGTCTCCAGACTCTGGTCCTCTTGCTTTGTGTATTGAGACAATGGGCTGTCTCCTGGGTTCAAAAAGCCAGGCCTATAATCCCATTAGCACTCTCAGAGGAACTGCATACAGAAACTCAAAGCACCTCATATGGTCAAGACAATCACCCATTTCCTTGCCCCAAGCAACTCAAGGTAACAGCTCCCTTCTGGCAGACCTACACAGAACACAGGCAGAAAAATGAAAGAATATGTTCCTTTATTCCTAACATCATCAGCACCCCAATATATCACCACACTGAATATGTTCATTTCCATAAAAAGCAAGCAAAAAACAGTGTGCCACCTCCCCCTGAAATAATTTCACACCTTCCCACCTGTAAAGAGAAGCGGCTTCAAAAGGGATATGTGACATAATAACACCATCTTCATTTCAAAGGATTCATCCCCACAGCAGAGGGGTCTGGATCAGACACAGAGAGGTAATATGCCCATCCTCTCCATTTCAATAGCTTTGTCACCCCCACCACTGGTAGGCATGGGGGCCCATCAGGCAAATACCCTTGCTTGTTGGGGTGCCCGATAATAGAAACAGGGGTTTATGGTGCTATCCAATCACTTTGATTAATAAGATGAGCATCCCTGCTCTGACCAATATGTATAGTGGGTCTTGAGATCACATACATTTTGTTACAGAGTGTAAAAGTCAATAAAAACACTCAGACATTGTAATATTTTATTCTGAAGTCTTTGGGGCTGTTTTCTGGCACCTTTGGTCAACATCAGACAGACAGACAGACTGCAGTATGGAGTTTGTCTTGTTTATAGATGGCTTCTCCCTGAATTGCAGCATGGTGGCATAGTGGTTAGAGCTCTCGCCTTGCAGCACTGGGTCCTCGGTTCCCCCGGAATCCCAGCCAGGTCAACATCTGCAAGGAGTTAGTATGTTCTCCCCGTGTCTGTGTGGGTTTCCTCTGGGCACTCCGGTTTCCTCCCACATCCCAAAAACATACAGATAAATTAATTGGCTTCCCCCTAAATTGGCCCTAGACTATAATACATACACTATACAATATATACATAGACATAAGACTATGGTAGGGATTAGATTGTGAGCCCCTCTGAGGGACAGTTAAATGACAAGACAATATTTACTCTGTATAGCGCTGCATAAGATGTCGGCGCTATATAAATACGAAATAATAATAATTGCCTGCAGTCTTTTACCTTGCTTGCAGAATCTCTGAAGAAAATCCGTCCTCTTTGAGCTTTCCTATTTAGCTAACAAGCTCCCATTAATTCATATAGAAGGCCAAAAGAAAGGCAGTGCTCATCTGATCACTCCAAAATTAGGGCCATTGGATTGCACCACAAACTCTTGTTCCTATGATTATAGGGCATGGGGATTTGGTTTAATGGATCACTTGGCTGGATAGGGTAATGGTTAAGGGCTCTTCCGCTAACACAGGAGGGTTGGAATCTTTGTTTTCCCTTTTCAGTAAGCCAGCACCTATTCAGTGTGGAGATTCAAGATTCAAGCACTTTATTGTCATTGTGGAACACAACAAAATTACTTTTCATCACAGCCCCATGGTGCATAGAGGGAACATAGTAATAGTAACAAAGGTAGAAATAGAGAATTATACAAGCATTTCAAATATTTAAACAATTTGTACACAGTGTTTGGCAAGACTCCCTAACACTGCTACTGCCTACTGAGCTCTGCCGCTTTGAGTCTGCCAGGAGAAAAGCGCAGTATAAATGTTCTGTGTCTTGACTTGAAATGTAGTATGGTGGGTGTTACTAATTATTCTTCTGTTTCGCAGCCACAGCCCCTGTGTTGTGGGGATAAAGCTCTGAAGCCGGGACTTCCGGTTCCGGCGCCCGGATGGTGACAGGCTGAAAGAGGAGCTCCGCATACCGATCCCCCTCCGCTAGGCTGAACGGCAGAAAAAAGCACCCCCTGCACAGCCACGACATAGAGGGAGGACACCGGAGCGCTCAGGCACGGAATCCGCCGCTTATGGATCGCTACTTGCTGCGATCCGTCCCACGCAAAGGAAAGGCCGACACGGAGCACACCAAGATGGCCGCCGCTGCCTCCCCACAGCACATGGAGCAGTCTCAGCCCCTACAAGGAGAGGACATTTCTCAGCGGGCGGCAGACTGGGGGTCGGAAGATGAACTCTCCACACAGCAGTCAGGTGAGGGGGATAAACTGGCCATAGACTATAAACTTTTGGCAACGGAGGTGGCCAGACAGTTAGCCCCAGAGCTGCAGGCCACGCTGCAGGCTACTCTAGATAAGTCCATCCAGGCCATTAATAGTAATCTCCAAGCACATGCCCAGAGGCTGACGCATGCTGAATTTAGGATTCAATCTTTAGAAGATGAAGCAGCTAAAGGAAGCACAGATCATAAGAAATTGCTTGAGGAGAACAAAGCTATTAAAGACAAGTTACAGGACCTGGAAAACAGGTCACGGAGAAATAATATCAGAGTGGTGGGGGTCCCGGAAAATATAGCAGCTCCTGCTCTCCGAGAGTTGTGCATGACAACAATCCCCAAAATGCTGGGGTTCAAAAGGCCCATGAAAGTAGAACGAGCCCATAGGGTCGGGCCGCCCCGCTCTGACCAGGATACAAAGCCCCCCAGACTGGTACTCGCTCGCTATCTAGACTTTGCTGAAAAAGCAGACCTGTTAAGAGCCTACAGGGACCTGGGACACCCGCTGGACTATCAAGGCCGAAAAGTATTCTTGTTTAATGATTACTCTGTGGAGGTGTCCAAAAAACGTCAGCTATTCAAGTCTGCATGTGAAATGTGTATAGGCATGAAGTGGAAATTCGCATTGCAATACCCAGCAACGATGAGGATCACAGACGACAAAGACAAGGATCATATATTTACATCTGCTACTGAGGCTTTATCCTTTTTACGCTCAGTGTCTGAAAATGCCACAAATGATTGACTCTCTGTACATCAACCTTCAAGCTTGAGGGTTTGTCAGCAGGGGGTGCTGTTGTATAGCTAGAGAAAGGTTTGAGCCAAAATGACATAGCATGTGTTATTTTCTATTAATGATCACATTCTGGTATACTTTGGTACTAAAGTTTGAGTTAATGCTCTAGAAAAATATCATAAAAGAAGCCTGAGAGTAGTGAGAGGGGGACCGGTTTTGGAGATGGAGGAAGGTCATCCGGGAAAAAAGTGAAGTCACATTATGTGGGGTTATATGTGTTGGATAATAATTTTTGTTTGGTTTTCAGGTTGGGGAATCTACAAGGGGGGGAAAGGGAAGGGATGGGTCCTGGTTAAGCCACTCCAGATCAGACGGGTTAAATTGTCAGTGGACGCTTGGTGGTCACTAGATCTAACATTTTCGTGGAAATGGCATTACGAATAACAACATGGAATGTTAAGGGACTTCGGTCCCCGGGTAAGCGATCAATTATCTTAAGACATCTAAAGAAGGTAAAGACCGATATTGCATTACTACAGGAATGCCATCTAACAAGAGACCAATTTAATTATATGCGTAAATCTTGGGTGGGACAAGTATATGGTTCGCCAGCTCAGGGGAAAAAGGCGGGGGTACTTATATTAATACATAAACAAGTACAGGGTCAGGTAATCGAGGAACAATGCGACAAAGAAGGGAGGTGGGTAAGGATTAAGCTTCGTTTAGCGGGTGAGGAGGTGTCGATCATGAATGTATACGGGCCTAACGCTGAGGATAAGTCCTTTTTTGCAGATCTTTTGACCAATACCCTTTCCGCCGACACGGGCAAATTTATTCAAGGGGGAGACTTTAATGCTATGGCAAACTTGGGGGAAGATAGATCCAAAAGAAGAGCAGCCAGCTCTCAAACTGCAGCTAAATCTGTCCTATTCCAGGATTATATCCAAACGGCAAGTCTATGTGACGGCTGGAGGTCATTACACCCAGATGGTGAGGAGTTTACTTTTTATTCACCCCCTCATGACATATGGTCAAGGCTAGATTACTTTTTATTATCCCAAAGGGCCATGTCCCAGGTTCTAACCATTGATATCTTAGACTTAGTAATCTCCGATCATGCTCCAGTACAAATGACCTTCTCCACTACGGTACCTAAGGGGACGGACATACTGTGGCGGTTCCCATCCTACTTGTATGAGGATGAGGGATTTGCACACCTGCTCCAGCAATGGTGGTGGGAGTACAAGGAAGATAATCGGGCACATATAAAAGACATCTTTTTATTTTGGGAGGCAGCTAAACCCACTTTAAGGGGGAGAATTATAAGTTATGTAGCAGCCAAGCGTAAAGCAACACATAACCAGTACATGAAATCAATAGAATCGCTACGGGCGGCCCATAAGAATTTCCTTGATAACCCCTCACCTGAGGCAAGAATAGAATGGCAAAAAGTTAAAAGAGACACGGAAATAAATTTAAAGACACGGGATATGTACCTAAAATCCTATAAAGATCTATACTTCTACAAATTCGGTAATAAAATAGGCACATTACTTTCTCGCATGTCAAAACCCCCTTTTAACACCACAGTAATCACTTCTCTCCAATCACCTCTAGGTCAGGTAGAACACAACCCTAAAAACATCAACACCATATTCCAAGAGTTCTATAAAAAATTATATGCTGATACTATCACTACTGGGACTAGAGACACAGTGCAGAGTTGGCTGGACAGAGTGTCTCTTCCTTCTCTTTCAGAGGAAGATCTATTGGAACTAAACTCCCCTATAATCGAAAATGAAGTCCAGAACACGATCAGGAATCTTGCTAATGGTAAGGCGCCGGGCCCAGACGGATTATCTTCGGAATTTTTCAAACTAATACGTCAGGACCTGGTGCCATATCTGACGACTCTTTTTAACACAATTCTGAGGGAGGGTAGGTACCCCACATCGGCAAACATGGCTTATATCAAATTACTTCCCAAAGCTGGCAAGGATCCCCTACTACCAGGATCATATCGGCCGATATCTCTAATTAACCAAGATATAAAAATACTATCAAAAATAATGGCGGATCGTTTGGCTAATCTTCTTCCCAAGCTTGTCAGCCCACACCAAGTGGGATTTGTCAGAAACAGATCAGCAGTAGCCAATGTTAGGAAACTACTCCTGGTCCAGGATTATGCTAAAGCCTATCCCGAAACATGCAAAAATTATGCCATTTTAATGATTGATGCGGAAAAGGCCTTCGATAATGTATCCTGGGAGTGGCTTGAGGGCGTGCTGGATAAAATGAAAATCACTGGCTCGTTACGAAATTTAATAAAAGCTATGCATATAAATCCCAGTGCCCGTATTTACACCCCAGGTTTTTTGTCTGACCCTTTTACGCTTGAGAAGGGCACGAGACAGGGGTGCCCCTTGTCACCTCTGCTCTTTAATCTAGCCTTGGAGCCTATGACCCGATTTCTTGAGGCGAATATTGCGGGAATCACTATCGGGGGACATAAAGTGTCGCAAGCCATGTTTGCCGATGATATTCTGTTATTCCTACAGGATCCGATGATACAACTAGAACAGGTACTGGGGAAAATTGAGGAAATAGGTAAATTAAGTGGCTTCAAAGTTAATGTATCCAAATGCGAACTAATGTACTTATCCAAATTAGCCCCGAAAATAAATATGACACACCTCCCAGTTAAGATCTGCTCGCAGGTAACTTATTTAGGAATCAAATTCCCTAGAGACCCATCTCTTATGTACTCAAAAAATTATTACCCCCTGATACTGGATATTAAGCGCCAACTAGCTAATTGGGAAAACCTGCCCATTAATCTGATGGGACGGGCTTCATTAATCAAATCGGTGTCTTTTGGCAGATTACTCTACCCTCTACAGACAATACCATTGCTGATGAGGCATTCAGATGTCAAAGATTTATATAGTGCATTCATACGCTTTCTGTGGAAAAAGGGGAAGGCAAGAATAGCTCTCTCCAAGCTACAGCTCCCTAAAATTTGGGGAGGCCTAGCTATACCCGATATACGAAGATATAATATAGCTTGCCTAACCCGCCATGTAAGGGATTGGATTAATAACTCGAGTATTTATTCAAATTATGATCTAGAGTCCGCATACGCCGAACCATGGTCCCTCTCTGGTTTGCTACACACATCATATAAGCATTTACCACCAAAATTTAGAAGTAGCAAAATTTTGAATGATACTATAGTGACTTGGAGAGAGCTGTGCAAAACATTTAACATGCCTTACCTGGTTTCTAAATATATGCCCCTACGCGGCTTGCCGGAGTTTCCGGCGAGCCTTGCCCATGGAGGTTTCTATGAATGGCAGGACAAAGGAATTCACCGGTTGGGGCAATTACTAGATTTGAATGCAGGCAAATTACTATCCTTTATGGGTATCAGGTCAAATTACGACATTCCGCGCCATCATTTCCTATACTATGGCCAATTGAGATCATTTCTAGAAAGCAAGGGGAACCAATTTAAAAAAATAACCACATTGAATAAACTGGATGAATTCCTAGCCCCGCATATTCCTAAAATATCACTGTCTATGATTCAGACGGACCTCCAGCAGTTAACGGTTGCCAAAAAAGCAGCAAATAATCTCGCCGGCTGGTCTAAACATATATCAAGCAATGACCTTCCACAAAAAATCCTTGAGGGATATGGGGTAATCCATAAACTGATAGTGGGGGAAAACTAGCGAGAGTCCCATTTAAAATTTATTCATAAGGCAAAGTATGCCTTCAATATTAAATATAAGAATCCACCAGCGTACTACACACCTAAATGCCCTAAGTGTAACCAAGCGGACGCAGATTTATATCATTGTGTGTGGAGTTGTCCAATTGTGGTAGATTTTTGGAAAAAAATAATGCAATATACCAAACAAATGTGTAAAATCCAACTGGAACTGAGCCCTCTGCTAATGCTGTTCAACTTTGAAGAATCACATACAGAGTCAGGAGACAATCCACAAGCTAATACTAAAGGCTTGAGTAAACTAGCTCATCTGATCCTAATCACAGCCAGAAAGGTGATTTTCAATAAATGGATCTATGCAAGTCCTCCCACAATTTGGGATGTTAAAGAGGAACTCATGCACCTCCATCAGCTGGATAAAATGGACACACTAAACCACAAAGACAAGAAAACAAAGACATTCTTTAAAAAGTGGAAACTCTTTATTGAAAGGATTTACACACAACAGGAAATAAAAGACTTGATGGAACACTTCAAGTACACAAAATGGTATCTGACGGAACATTTGCTGGGCGCGCTCGGAAAATTAGACATTTCTTAGGGTCTCTTAGAAGTATATGATCTGGAGTGACAGGGAAGGGCGGAGGGAGGGGGGAGGGAGAAATGGGGGGGAGGGGGGAGGGGAGAAAGGACGATCCAGTTAAACATTCTCTTAAGACATTATAGGGGGAGTTTCTTATTGGACTCTTTATGCTTAAATAATTTGGTTTGTAAAGTTACTTCCTGTGTGTTAAATCTGTTAAGCTAAATACCTCATGGAGGAAATGAAACTTTGCTAATGTAACTTGTGAAAAGTCAAATAAAATGTTGTTTCAAAAAAAAAAAAAGCTCTGAAGCCAAGGGGGAGACTGTTGTCGTTCCATATTAGTGGCACACATTCTCGGCATGTGGGCACAAACAACACTCTTTAAAGGGGAGGGCCATGATGCTGCTTTTTATTTGATTCTTTAGGTCCAGGCCAAGGAGAGGTTTTTTTACATACCTCCACCGATCTGCTTTGGGTTCTGAACTCCTGCCGTGCATAAGCCGGCCATGCGAAAGAGGGAGAAAGCTGTTATGAATCACTTATTAAGTTTGTATTGAGCTAATTTGGCCACAGTCTTCACATATGCTTACATTTATGTGCATAATTAGACATTCGTTAACACAACATTTTCTGTGTTCCTTTTTATTAGTGGTTGATGAAAAGGAAGCCAGAAAAATCCTGAAATATTAGCTTAATTACTTTAGGCCATATATTATTTTTAGATCCATGACATTGCTATTTTATTTTATTATTTCAACTTTTACTTCACAGCTTTTCCCTTTCTTGCCACAGGCTAATTTGCATGACCACAAAATATAACCTCTCCATAACCTTTAAAGTGAAACTTCAGAAATTGTAAAAACTTTTTTTAGTTTAGAGCCGAGACTCCTCTGAGGATAATATTGCTTTCTGTGCCCCTTAGGGCCTGTTTCCACTACATGCGGATTCTGGATTCAGAAATACTGACTCCAATGAATGCCTATGGGCCTGTTTCCACTAAACGCTATTTTTCTGATACAGATTTCCCATAGGCATTCATTGACGTCAGTTTTCTGCATCCAAAATCCTTGTGTAGTGGAAATAGGGCCTTAGGCCCTTTCACACGAGCAGTTGATAGGCAGTGAAAAGCCTGTCGAACTCTCACAACTGCTTGCTGCTGCCTGGTAACTGCTCACTGCTGCCTGGCAACTGCTTGCTGAGCACACAGTTCAACTGCCTGTGTGAAATGGCCCTAATAAGGATATTTGTTCTTCTAATTAATATATTAGCTGTGGGTAATAACACTGAGAAGTTGAAGCACCTCTTCTTCCCTTCAGTGATGTGGCATACATCATGCCTCAGTGAGTGATCAAAGTAACAAGCTAACAAAGGCTAGGTTCACAGTGAGAGCCACGTTGCGTTCCCTGTGACAGCGGGACTGAAACTCAATGGAATGGGAATGCGGAGCTGCACGTTTTCCATGCACTGAGTCACATACAGTGAATGAAAAGAATGCTTCACTGTACTGATAACGTGGCCACTGAATGCAGTGCGTTGGGATACCACAATGCATTAGACCACACTGCAATGCCACATTCTACATTACAATGTGGCTGTTACAACATTCTTAACCTAGCCTAAAGATAAGGGCTGTTTATTTTCCCAGTCGCATGCAAATCCCAAAATGCAAGACATCAGCAGAATAATAAGACCAATGAAAATCACAGAAACCCTTTTATAGTAGTACAATGCGATTGCAGTGCGTCCTGCTTGCTGCATTTTTTTTTACATTTTCCTCTTGTGTTCGCAGTAACCAGTGAAAATTACACTGAAATCACATCAAAATCGCTTTGTAAAATCACAACAAAATTACATTAAAATCGCAATTGCATTTTGTGATTTGTAGTGGAAAACACCCTTTTCCATCGACTACATTTCCAAGCCCATTTTCGGATCACCGGGATTAACCAATCACAAGGGCACCACAACATCATGGTAATTATTGTACCTTTTTTTCACAGGCATGCTTAGATTTTTTAAGGATCGCAAAAGCGCCGCATGCTGCATTTTCTGTGTGACTGGCCCATATAGGTTTATCAATAGCTGCCACAAATCGCTGGAAAAATGTCCTTGTATTAAATGTTGAAGATTTGCCATCAGCAACGCACCTCGTCTGTGATACTAATTGCGATTTTCAGTGGAAAAGGGCCCTTAGGGTTGGCTTGCTGTGACAAATGTATCCCTGTGGTCACTGAAATGCTTGTGATTGCATTTTGCAATCCGAGTGTGAACCAGGCCTTAGGCAGGTCAAACAGCGTAGCTGTTATTTCTATTCAAAAATGATGAAAGCCCTGGTAAAGTCCCCAACTTGAACACTCCCAGCAACGGGAGCTTGATGGAGGAGGTGCGTGGCCTGGAACAGTGTATGGGTAGTGGCCCGAGGCCCAGCTCATTGGAATATGAATTGTAAACTGCTGCAGAAAATGAGTCACAGTCGTGCATAAACTAATTTCGCAAAAAAATGTTTGCTTTTGGCAATTTAAAAAAAAAATGAATACCCATTTACAGGTTTATAATACAGTGTAAACATAGAGAACATCAATATAGAAAAAAAATTCACAAGACTTCTAAGAATGTCCAGATAACGTGCACTTAAAATCAGATATTAAGCTTATGACCTAGTGAAAAAGACATAAGAATAAGATCTAAATGGGAAAACAAGAACAGCTGCAAATTACCACTGTTGTGATTGCAGCGATTTTCTGCATCACATCAGCTGGTTCAGCTCTTGCAGAGAAACCACACTCTCATTGGTTTCTGTATTACGAGACAACCTAACTTCATAGAATGTCACCTCTCAGTTCTAGGAGAATATACTGTAGCTATTTAAAGAGCTTCCCTTTTTCAGGCACGAAATATTAGTAAGTGTACCGATAGATGTATAAAAATGTTATTTCTGCTTGGGAATCTCTTTTTTGTCCCTAACTTCATGTAACTAGTTACCGGACTGTACAGATAATACAAAGAATCTACCTTATTTTCAAGAATATTTTCCCAGAAGTTAATATTGTATGCTCATCATTGCACTTGCTAGTACCACGTCTTTACTATGAAAATATTAAGGAAAAGCATACAAAATGCATGCATCATTCTACACATTTCTCTCTAAATCGCTGTGCATTTGTCATGCATTTGCGGTTCAAAGCAAAGACTATACCAGCCATATGCACTGTAAGTGTGCAGCATATTAGCAAAATAAAAATGCACTGATGTTAATGAGGTGAATGGGTTCAGAGCAACATGCAGTTGCAGACCCAGAAATAACTGACTGAGGAAAACGGGCATGATTCCACAGGGTGGGAACAAGCCCATAGAAGTGTATGGAGCCATACATGTAAAAAAAGCACTTGGAAATTTGTACGCACAAAATTTAGTGTTGTGCTGTGGATGTAGTAGAATATTGGTAATGCTACTGATACTCTACTATCATCTATCGTAACCTAACTCTCACATCCCCTATGTACCTCTAACAATAGCCTTCCCTTTCAATGTCTAACATGAACCCTCGGCCCCTCCCCACTTGAAAAAACTAGTTGGATCCTCCGCTAAAACCCGCTAAGAATAATCTAGTGGTTTTTGGACTAGGAGTCAAGGGTATAGCAATAGCCATAGCAGCCATAGCATGGGGCCCTGGAGCATAGGGGGCCCAGGTGGTACTTAATGTATTCACCATTAACTTTCTTGTCTTTCTCCACCCTCTGGCTTTGTCTCAGTGTCCATGAACTATGTGCAGTGTGGACTGCATGAGAATGTAAATTGCCCAATTAACTCATATCCATAGGGTAGGGGCAGGTGGCATTGCTTAACCACCCTGGCGTTCTATTAAATGCGCCAGGGTGGCTGCTGCGCTGTATTTTTTGAATTTTTTAAAAAAAATGCCCCCTCCCTGCGGTGTCCCTCCCACCCATCCGATCGCCACTGGCACGTATGCCCATAAGGAAATCCCGTTCTGAACGGGATTTCCTTTAGGGCTTACCCCGTCGCCATGGCGACATACGGAATCGACATCATCGACATTGTGACGTCACAGGGAGTCCCGATCCACCCCTCAGCGCTGCCTGGCACTGATTGGCCAGGCTGCACAGGGGTCTCGGTGGGGGGGAGCCTGTAATGCGATGGGTAGCGGCGCATTGGCGGCGAGCGGCAGCGATCATCACCAACACGCAGCTAGCAAAGTGCTAGATGCGTGTTTTAAATAAAATTAAGAAAACCAGCCCAGCAGGGCCTGAGCGGTGCCTTCCGGTGGTTATGGACGAGCTCAGCTCGTCCATACAGCCAAGGAGGTTAACAGTGCCTACATCGGAGGGCCCCATGAACATTTTGCTATGGGGCCCAATGATCTCTAGCTATGCCACTGCTAGGAGTTGCAGGTAATACAATTAAGGTGCTACTCAGCTACCATGTTACTAGTTCTAATACTTAAAGTTAACCTATTGTGTATTAATGTACCTCAGAAATCACAGTAGGTACAAAAGAACCAGCTAATGGCATGTTCACACTGAACCTGTTGCGTTGAGCTTACTGAAAAGTAGGATTTCAAAGGTGATGAAAAATCGCATCACACATTGCTGGTGCGATGAGCTGCTGGTAATGCACAGCATGCTGTGTGTTATTTCAATAGAAATTGTTGCAACGCACCACAAATGCATTCATGCGCAATCTGATTATATTGTCCTTTTTGCCCTTTTGCCCTTTTTACACATAATGGACTTGATTGACTAAGCGGTGCTAACCTACTCAGCACGTCTAAAGTCTTTAGGCGTGCTAACCAGGGTGCTAAGAAGGTTAGCATCGATTTTCTCAATCAGATCACGCGCTAAGTACCTATGTCCCATAGGCTTTAGTGGGAACTTCGCGCGGAGCGCCCTGCGCTCTGTGCAGTGCGCGCACAAAACTTTGCGCGCCGTACTTTGCGCACAATCACTACTTCTCACATTGCAACTGAGTTTAGACGTGCTAAGGGCCAGTGCTAAAGTTAGCACCGTTTTGTAAATCGAGCCCAATGTGTTTTAATGCGTTGCCACGCGTTACGTTTTAATGTGTTTTTTTCCTCCTTAGCAGTACATTGTGAAAAAGATTCAGTTTTTCAGTGTATAGTGTGAAAGAGGCCAAAGGGAAACATGGACACCAGACTGCGTATCAGTTGTCCTTTCAGTTACAACTGAGAGCAACTGATATAGTGTAAAGGACCTAAGGGTCCTTTTACACTTAATCAGTTGCTATCAGTTATAACTGAAAGGAAACTGATTCTTAAAGTAATGCCCATGTTTTCCTGTGGGCTGTGGCTCAGTTCCCACTATACGTATAAATGTTTTAATAGAAAGCTTTTTCACAATGCACTGCTATGGAGAAACAAAAATGCATACCAACGCATACCAGCACATTACGTGTAAAAGAATCCTTAGAGGTCATTTCAGTTATAACTATGAGCAACTGATTAATGTGGACCCAAATTAAAAATACAAGATTTCAGAAATAAAATCTATTTTCTAAATTATAATAATAAATAGCAGCCTTTTTTCAGCTGCATGATGACAAATATAAAATATTTTACATTTAGTGGAGGAAGCCCTCCCTTCCTTTCAAATTGCCGTGATTTTTCCGGCAAACTGGTGGAGTAGCAGGTGTCTGGCAAAGGAGGAATTGCTAATGGCTGCCACCAGTATAACCCTAGCTATGAAAAGAGAAGGGTGAAAAGAATACACTGAAATGATCATAGGTTTGAAGGAGTGTTTATTTATCTTTGTATGTGTCAGAGTGGTGCAACTAAATATTTGTAATTAAAAAAATGTTTGGTTTGGGTCCGCTTTAAGTAACCAGTTGCTCTCAGTTACTGAAATGACAACTGATTTTTAAAGTAATGCCCTTGTTTTCATATGGCTTAGTTCTCATTATACGTGTTTTAACTGAAAGCTTTTTCAAAATGCACTGCGATGGAGAAAAAAAAAATGCAACGCATACCAGCACATTAAAGCGGATCCGAGAAGAAAAACGAACTATAACAAGTAACTTGTCTTCTATATATATTATCTAAAGTTTTGATAGTTTACACAGCATAAATAGCCGCAAACAGCTTCAACATTTTATGATTATTTATTCCTGTGATACAATGAGGGCAGCACGTATGTTCTGTTTGTCATTGTCACAGGCTGAGGGCTGGAGATGCTATCAGCTTGCCTGTGTGTAAATTCAGTCCCCTTTCCTCCTCCCTCCTCCCCTCTGCCTCTGAAATCTCTGGCTAGTAACCTCCTCCTCCTCCGCCTGCCCAGACTGAGCTCCCATAAGCCCTTGCTACAGTGCCAATGCACTGTGAAAAGCTGTGGGCGTGGCTTGTTTAGTTTATAGGGAATTAGAGTATTAAAACGAAACAAAAAAAGTATTTGACTTGAGGAATGCCCTATAAACTATATGAAAGGAACACAATTATGCAATGAGTAAAAGTTTATCTCGGATCCACTTTAAGTGTAAAAGTCTAAGGCCTCTTTTACACTATACACTGAAAAACTGATGCGTTTTAACTATCCATAGCAGTGCATTGTGAAAAAGCTTTCAGCTTTCATGCTGCTGCCTGCCCACAGTAGTACTAAGGTATGACATAGCTGGGTAGGCAAAGGCATAATTTCATGGTGCACAGTAATTTCCCCGCCCCTGTACGTAACTTTTATTATCTGCTTTCATTTAAAGGCTAATATCTGGTCAGTAAGGTGTGAAAAGGCATAATTATGGTGGTGTCTGCACTCTTACACTACGAAGTACAAACAGTAAAAACAAATATGGCAGATTTATACAGATTAGATTTTGTTTTAGGAAAAATTGGTAGAAAGGATGGTTATACTACACAGAATTCAGAATTAGGACTCCTGAACTTATTGTTACGCCTGACAAAGCTTCCATTTAGAAACTCCAAAATATACTGCAAACTTCATAAAGGGACATGTTGCTTTTATTTCTAGGGCATGGAAGATCATCTGCCTGGTGGCGTGTACCATGTATTTTTCTGGGTTCTGCATGCACAAGATAGATAGAATAGATGATTCTGTTCTCACATAGTAGTACTGCAGTCAGTGACAATTGTTTAACTAAGTAACCATGGATATTGCAACTATAGGGCTATGGCCAACTAGAATGCTTTTAGCCTCGTTTCGGAATTGCCGGTGATTCCAAAATGCTACCTTCCAAACTACTACACTAATGAATGATAATAGCCAAATAGCCAATGCAGTTTGTTGGATTTGCAATTGCCCTCCATGCAGCATTTCCAGAACGATTTAATAGGGGAAAGCAGGGCCCGAAATCACTTTCCTCTAAATGCTCCAGAAATCACTCCACTTTTAAAGGCCCACTTTTTAAGTCGGCTGAGGCTGCCAGGTGGGTAAACTTGGCTGAGTGATGGCTGATTCCTTTGTGCATGCAGCTCCTCTGCCCACCAGGTGATGTCAGGCACGCTACGCTCCGTCAGCCCTCCGGCTCCCACGTAGCAACAAGACGCGTCGCCAGCTATACAGCTGAATTGGCATCTGTACAGTTCTTTCCCAGTGATGTTGCCCAAGGGGATCGGGTCCTGATCCCCGACGGGCAACATCACACAGGTGTGTACGCAGTGTGTACGCACCTTTAGTTGCAAACTCGCTCTCAGCATTTTGAGAGTGATTTGCAGATGCAAGTGGAATTTACATACAGGAATTTCTCTGGCAACTTGTGGGCAACTGTGATTCAGAAGTATAAAATCTCAACACAACTGTAGTGTAAAAATTAGAGGTAGCAATTACCTTGATGGTAGGAGGAACTAGGGCAGCTAGGGTAGGTGAAACAAATACCTTACCCATGTAGTCTGGCATTAAGCTGACCTAACATGGTTAAAGCATTAACCCACCTTGTGAGTTGGAGAGGAAACAAGGGCCAGCTCAGTGGGCCCACACTCCAGTAAATTTCAGTCCATCAAACGAAGTTGCGATCACAATCCTGCCCTCCCAACAGGAGCCTAGGATTTCCCTAAAAAAAAGCAGGAAATAGTGCAATACTGCCTTTTAAAAACACCACGTGCTTCACTCCAACAGTTTGTGCAAGTAGAAGCCTTCACCCAGGACCATAGGAAAGTAAGGGGGATCTTTATGCCCCCTATGTGAGTCTCACTCACCAGATTGTTTCTTGAGTGTTATGCATACAAGCCCTCCTTCCTGGGCAACAACAGCAGCCGTAACCACCTTCAAACACAAAGCGGAACTCGCATAGTGTAAAAAAACTTTAAGATTTATTGCTAAAATCCTTAAAAGATCTGCGTACCAGATTGATGATCATACAAGCGTTTTCTATGTGTGCCAGCACCGCCGCGGTCGGATCTCCGCTGCACGCCACAGTCCCCGCTCTGATCAATTCCCCCTTCCGTCCTGCGTGACTCCTAGCTCCGCCCTACGCGTTTCATCATTCGACTCATCAGGTGCCCCTGATGAGTCGAATGACGAAACGCGTAGGGCGGAGCTAGGAGTCACGCAGGACGGAAGGGGGAATTGATCAGAGCGGGGACTGTGGCGTGCAGCGGAGATCCGACCGCGGCGGTGCTGGCACACATAGAAAACGCTTGTATGATCATCAATCTGGTACGCAGATCTTTTAAGGATTTTAGCAATAAATCTTAAAGTTTTTTTACACTATGCGAGTTCCGCTTTGTGTTTGAAGGTGGTTACGGCTGCTGTTGTTGCCCAGGAAGGAGGGCTTGTATGCATAACACTCAAGAAACAATCTGGTGAGTGAGACTCACATAGGGGGCATAAAGATCCCCCTTACTTTCCTATGGTCCTGGGTGAAGGCTTCTACTTGCACAAACTGTTGGAGTGAAGCATGTGGTGTTTTTAAAAGGCAGTATTGCACTATTTCCTGCTTTTTTTTAGGGAAATCCTAGGCTCCTGTTGGGAGGGCAGGATTGTGATCGCAACTTCGTTTGATGGACTGAAATTTACTGGAGAGTGTGTGTACTCTGTTGAAGTCTGCGGATCCTCAATACAAAATTGGTGACACTGGTGCTAATTCTTATATTGTTTATATTGCTGTGGAGCGCTGTCCTTTTCTCCTCTGCTGGGAGTGACTCAGTGGGCCCACAACTATGAAATGCCATGCAAAATTCTCAATGGCAGTTCACTTAAATTTTACATATATGCTTATTATTCATAGAGGTGATCAGTGAGAGGATGATAATTCTGGCTGGTACAGAAATATTCAGGGCTCAGCCACACTATAAGCGTTTTTTTGTGATTGATTAACACGTTCTGAGCGCTTTTTAAAAATTGCTCCCATTCACTTTTATTAAAATTTGCTGAAAAAATCGTGTAAAAGTCGCAGCGATTGCAAGCGTGGAAAATCTCGCCGATTTTCACAGTGATTTTAATGAAAGTAAATGGGAGCGATTTTTAAAAAGCTAATCAATCTCAAGCACTCAGTAAAGCACTTATAGTGTGGCTGAGCCTACAAATTATAAGCAGCTTGGAATTATGCCAATCAAAGGCATGACTTGATGTTTCTAATTTGCCCAATTCTAAAGCTACATACATATTGTATGGCATTTGCATGCAAGTTGGAATTATTAATATCTTATTGGCCTTCGCAAATGATCATTTTGCCTGTATTTTTTGTGATAATTATTGCACGTGTCACTGAAAACTGCACAAAAGTCAGGTTTCTCTCTCTCTCTCTAAAAAAAAAGGAGGGGGGGTTTCTTCCTTCCTTGGTTGAAGCACTCACTGTTTTGTGTCTCCCACTGGCAGTACACTTCTGCTTCTCTGTGATCTTAATTTATCTTCAGTGGAGTTTTGAATACAACTCCACCGAGTTTCATTTCTCCCTCGAGTTTCCAGCCTCACATTCTCCAGGACAATTACATTTAAAGGGACACTTAAGTCAGGAATAAAAAAAATCAGTTTTACTTGCCTGGTTCTTCTACCAGCCCCCTGCAGCTGTCCTGCGCCCTCGCAGTCACTCACGCAGCCTCCGGTCCCCTGCTGCCAGCTAGTTTTGTTTTCACTGACAGGCCCAGACTGGGAGTCAGAGGGCTTTCTGCGCCTGCGCAGGCCTGGCCACGCATATCCTTCTTCATGTTCCCATCCTCCATAACGTCCTGTTCAAGAGCAGGACACTATTGCGGATGGGATGCAAAGAAAAATACGCATGGCCAGGCCTGTTGGTCCTGTCAGCGAAAATGAAACTAGCTGGCGGTGGGGGACCGGAGACTCCGTGAGTGACTGCGAGGGCACGGGATGGCTGGAGGGGGCTGGTAGAAGCCCCAGGAAAGTAAAACAGATTTTTTAGTCCTGGCTTAGTGTCCCTTTAAAAGGGACTCCGAGCAGTGCAGAAACTATGGAAAGATGCATACCATTTTAAAGCTCTCTTTCTCCTCTTTCCAATGATCTATAAACCGCCACCCTACGCCTTTTAGTTTTCGCTATTTCCGCGATTGAAATTGCTGCGGCCGCGATTTCAATCGCGAAAATAGAGAAAACTAAAAGGCGTAGGGCGACGATTTAGGTGTCGCCAGAAAGAGGAGAAAGAGAGCTTTAAAATGATATCCATCTTTCCATAGTTACATTGTAATACACAGGGCGACTTTTTCCTAAAGTCAGCAGCTTCATTCTGCTGAATGGAGCTGCTGACACTGGGGAAAGTGTCGTCCTGTGTAATACAAGTAACTATGGAAAGATGGATATAATTTTAAAGCTCTCTTTCTCCTCTTTCTGGCGACACCTAAATCGTCGCCCTACGCCTTTTAGTTTTCTCTATTTTCCGCGGCTGCGGCAATTTCAATCGCGAAAATGCGAAAACTAAAAGGCGTAGGGCAGCGGTTTATAGATCATTGGAAAGAGGAGAAAGAGAGCTTTAAAATGATATGCAACTTTCCATAGTTTCTGCACTGCTCGGAGTCCCTTTAAGAGAACCAAATTTAAAACAAATTCAGACACTTATTTTCACTGTTTATGGTAAATTAAAGGTTGAATTACAGTTCAGTACATGAAGGAGTCAAGCAACTTCTGGTCTGGTTGAACATTCAGCTGTTGTGAGAAAGGCTTTGTTTCAGATTGTAGCAGATCAAATGGCAAATGGCTAGATAGCACCCACAAGTATCTAAACAGATCACATTAAATTTATATTAAAAAATGGCCAAATTTAGCACCCGGGGTAGTCTCCCTATGGCTGTATTCACATTGTGCATGTTACGTAATGTGCATATTATAAAGTGTGTCGTATGTATTGCAGTGCACCGTGTGCACCTTAAAATGCATGCATTATTCCAAAGCCTGGCTAGCATCCATGTAATTTTCACATATTAGCCCATGTTATCCAGAAATACACTGCATGCAGCAAGTTGCAATGCAAGGATGTGAACATGCCCATACAATTGTATGGGCAGTGAGTTCATAATTAGCCAATGTAATACACACCCTTAATAGAACCTAGACAGCAATTAACCACCTGAGCGGTCTGGACGAGCTCAGCTCGTCCAACACCACCGGAGGCTGCCGCTCAGGCCCTGCTGGGCCGATTTTAATGAAATAAAAAGCAGCACACGCAGCCGGCACTTTGCCAGCCGCGTGTGCTACCTGATCGCCGCCGCAGCGCGGCGATCCGCCGCGTGCAGCGGCGAAAGAGGGTCCCCCCAGCCGCCCGAGCCCAGTGTAGCCGGGACAAACAGTTCCGGCCAGCGCTAAGGGCTGGATCGGAGGCGGCTGACGTCAGGACGTCGGCCGACGTCCATGACGTCACTCCGCTCGTCGCCATGGCGACGAGGTAAGCGAAACACGGAAGGCCGCTCATTGCGGCCTTCCGTGTTACTTCTGGCCACCGGAGGCGATCAGAAGAACGCATCCGGAGCGCCATCTAGTGGGCTTTCATGCAGCCAACTTTCAGTTGGCTGCATGGAATAGTTTTTTTTTTATTTAAAAAAAACCCTCCCGCAGCCGCCCTGGCGATCTTATCAGAACGCCAGGGTGGTTAAAATCTGACAGAGGTTCTATTCCTTGCCCACTCTGTGCAAAACAAAAGTAATTGTTTAGGCTGCATTTCTGCTTTATTTATTTCTAGGCTTTATGCAAAGTTGCTGAAACAAAACCACCATTTTTGTGCATTTTTATATTAGAAAAGGCAGCTCCCATCTCTTGTGAAGGAACCTTGCATGCATTGCACCTGGGATAGTACCATCTGAACATCCCCTATCCCTTCCCTGAACGGTAAAACATGCACCACCATGGTCATCATTGAAGTCAATGGCCCACTCGGTAATCAGAAATATTTTGTACACATTCACAATACCATTGCGGGCTCTTCAATACAAAAAATTGTGAACAAACATGGAAAACTGTGTACAGAAAAACTTGATCGCAAGCATGAATTTTATTCAATTGGTTCTGTATGTATTTAGGGCTGTGTCATGCTCTATATCAACGAGCATAAGGTACAAATGTATAACTGACATAGATCCGTGCGCAAATGAAGCTAATATTTATTATATTCATGGTTGCAGAAGACCAGAAACCCTGAGATCGCAAGGAAAATGCTAGAACAAGTGTGTTCTCTGCCTAAATCTGGGCCAAGTTGGAAGGACCATGTATGGTTACTTGTTAGACAAGTGTGTATTACAATTGGTGTATTACAATTTCAAATAGCTGAATTTAGTTTATGGGCTATAAGTTTCTCTGAGATACTGAACATTTTTTAATGCAGTTATTAGTTATGCAGTTTTTGCTATCCAACAGTCCAAAATAAAAGGAACAAGAGGTATATGGGACTAAATGCATAACAATAATAACAATGTAATGTTATAGTGCTAACATTTTCTGCAAAATTTTGCAGAGTAAGAATGGAATTTGCCACAGCATGAAGTCAGCTGTCCAACTGGGATGACGGTTTTAGCAGTGACAGTGTTTGCAAACCTGCGTTCCTCTCCTTACTCGCTGGACCACAAATGCCTGTTTCCAGCTAACATCAGAGATCATGCTGGGCATTATGGAATCGAAGTTTGCCACTGGTGAATCTGTAGCACGGTGAAATCCATCCCTATTGCACAGTCCATAGTCATATGACTAGCTGCCCATCAGAGGAGCTACCAATCAAATATCTACTAGACCTTAGCGCTGCAAGGAGCTGGTGCTGGCAATTTAGTCACCATGCTTGCTATCCATCAAAAACAAATCAAAATTGATTTAAATAGACAAAGCTATAGCAAACCTGAAATATAATAATGCAATAAAACAAAAAGGAGGAGCACTCCAGGTGCGTTAACCTTTATTATAAAAAGAGCCACATATAATTTGCACTTACCTCGGGGTCGGACAAAATAAAGTCTAGTCTATGCAAAATGGCACTTGCAGAACTATTAAGCGCAACGAGGTGACATAAGATCTGCTGTATTCCGTTGGCAGCGGCAACTTATTAGGATGCACATTAATATAACGATCAACTTGCTTACATGTATAAAACCATAATACACACATAAAAACCTTAAAAAGTTCTCAAAAAGGTATAAAACATATAAAAACCAATACAAGGACAGTTAAAATTAGTGATTAAAGAGTTTAAAACTATTATAAGGACAGTTAAAATAAATGTCAAAAGTTAAAGGATTTGACAGCTCCCACCTAACATCGTCAGAGGGAATTGCTTGAAATATGGTTAAACACACTGTCTTGCGCTATATGGCTGTAGGGACTGTTTTTACTGGGAAAAGCGCTTGGTGCAACCAATGGAAGGTAGTTTGGCGGTTGGCTCCTCTCTGTGGTGAAATGTATATAAACAAGGGTCTATATGCGGCTACCGGGCTGCGTGATCATAACTCCCCTATTATTTCTACATTGAACCAACCAGTGTATATGGGAGGGCGAGGGTGGGGGGTTTGGGTGCTACAGTTGTTGCCGCAATTATGCAACCTTATTGTCACATAAAAAAGCCGGAGAGTGTGACTTTGTGCAATGCCAACTCCGCATGAGGTGCCCGAGTAAACCTCAAACCTATAGCACATGCTCGGCAAGTATTATAAACTGATGGGGAGGTCCCCCACGATCTAGTGGCTGCAGAGGGCTATAATAATAGAGGCAATGTGGTTTATTGCTAGTCTCGCGCACCAAGCATGTATGCATACACTGCTGGCAAATAAATGCCTATACTGAATTGGGTGAGTGGGGTCTTGCGTACATGGTTGAATACCAGTAAAGTGCTGAAAGTGCTGACCCTTCACCATGCGACTATATGGACGCATAAGCTGGAGCTGAACTGTCTCATGGTATGACAGGTACACTGTGCAAAATTGTATAATTTAGGTGAAAATACTTAACTGACAGTAAAGGGCGGCAACTACAACGATAAATGCAAGAGAAAAAAAAAGGAGAGTTTTGTTTGGGAAAGAGGAGAGAGGGGAATTAGGGGAAAAGCAAGGGGTGGGGGAGGAGGGGAATAAAACAAGTAACTGAAATATAATAATACATATGCAAATTTTTTTTATATAAAATATACCTCTGTTATAAACGTATGGTTTTCACAATTTCATGATTCTTTTCTAATTAAGGAATTTCCATTAGATAATTCTGTAGTATGGCTTTCTAAGGATTTCTGCATTTCCCAAAGCCCTTTACACCTAAGGAGGACCTGCCTCATAGAGGAAACTTAAAGTTGAAAGCAGAAAATCCCACAAACCAAATCTGCTAATAGAGAAACAAAAGTATCACACCGCCTATCTAACACCTTTTTTTTCTTTTCTAAGCCTGTGAAACATGACTAATATGTGACGTGTTACAAAAAGTTTTGTGGGGTATAAATACCTGCTGTATTCTATATGAAAGACAATGACTTTGTGACAAGCTTGGTTCAGTGACCTGAACCAGATAAAAGGACACTAACTTCAGACCAGCTGTTAACACAGAACTTCCTGATACATGATGTGCTACTTTAAGATGCTCCTCTTCCACTTTGCATTATTTTGTTATCTTGGACAAGTCATCAGCTACAGCATAGACATCCAAAAAGCCAGGAATGAAATTTCCAAAGTGAAAGACTACTTGGTATGTTTGTTTAATACTGTACACCTGATAATTGTATGCATATTAACTGTGGGCAGCCAGTCATTTATATCTTTGTTTGACTTTTGATTAGTGTAGGGCTAGCATAAGAGAGGTTTTGCATCATAACAGCTGACAATGAAGCATCAGTTTTTCTGCATGTTAGATAAGCGTTCTCCATATCATGTGAGCATGCTAGCAGATCAGTGCTTCCCTCGGGGTACTTTCACACTAACACTTTGCGTTGTTACACACACCATTTTGCTCACTATAATGTGGTGTGATTCCAAATCTATGAACAGCTTGCCTTTCATCAGTTGGGATGCAATGCAACAGACTCCATTGTCAAATTGCAGAACATAAAGTGCATTGCTAGAATTGCACAGGTTGATGTGCAAAATGTTAGTCAGTGAAAGTGCACATTGGTTAGTTGCTTCTTTGCTTGCGTTACATTGTATGCTACTGCAAATGTTATTTTTGGTTGCATTATATGTACATGACAATGCAACGCAATGCAACACCCCAGTGAGGAACTAGCCTAAAGGCCTGCAGTAATTCCACTGTACAAACATGTTGTACGGTTACCTTCCGATCATTGTTCTCTGCTCCATGGAGAGGGGCGGGTGATAAGTAAAATGGAGCTGCCCGTGACAGTGTATATAAATAGCTATTGACCACGAATTAACAGCAAATGTTCAGGAATGCCTGAATAGGCATCCAAAAGGTGAGTGACCTAAGATGCAAGTGTGACAAGCCTTGCAACACTGGAAGCAACTAGAGACAGCGCAATGTAGCCAACTAGAAACGGTGTTTGAAAATTAACAGGAGTTCATCATGATGTAAAATACCTTTGGATCCCAGTTCGAGGGCAATGGCATCATTCTCAGAAAACCCAAAAAACGTCCGATTCATTTTAGTGGCGTTTGTAAACAGACCTGGTACTAGAAAATGTCATCTTCTGGTGACAAGTTCCCTTTAAAGTGATGGCCACAAATCTAGTCTCACTCTTGACATTGTTAAGAAAATAAGGCTTTACATTCCCATTTGATACATAACATTGAGTATTTTTATCTAGTTATTGAGGAAACACAATATAAAAATATTAGCAAATTAGAGATCATTTGAATAATTGTAAAGGGAACTTGGGGTAACACAATAGCTAGGTGCAGATTACGTCGCTACAGCCAAAGGTCATTATTTACATATACACATATCCACATCCTAGAAACATACATGTGGATGATTGTGAGCTGTTATAGCTACATAAATGCATAATGATAATAAAGGTTTAGTATTGTTGTTATATTAATGGTTGCATTTGCACAACCAGGAACAGTGCTGATTTTAGTATTGGACTATCCATTGTACAATATGCTGGATTTTACTATTGGATTAAAGTGTCACATATGTGTTCTTAGAAAAGTGCTCAGTGGGCTTATGACTATGTTAGGTGTGATTGCATCTTTTGTTGTAAACGCACGGCAGATATAATTTTTTTTTTTTCATTTGGTAAATTATCCCTTGTGTTTAGCATCAGATTTCCTTTACCTATTTGTCTTTTCAGAAATCGGTTAGGAGCTCTGACAAACATTTAAGATTATTTAATATTCTACATTTAGTTATATTTATTAATGTGTTTGGATTGTGTTTATGTAGTCAGTCTCAGCAGAGATGAATATGATGGTTTCAGTTGTATGCATTGTGTATGTGGTCAAACATTTACAAAGCTACCAGTTGCTGCAAGAGGAAGTAACACTACAGCAGCTAGAATAGAGAATTCATAATCGGAAACATACACTTCAATAAGACCACTTGTAGCTCTTTTTTCTTGTTACAACTTACTGCAAGTGAACTGAAAAACTCCCAAGCCAACTGGTGGAAAGTTAAAGATCTATGTGAGATGTACTGGTATATGTGTTTGTCACAATGTACACTGAGGTGGGTATGCTGGCAAAATTTCATATGTGTTTTACATTCACATTCAGAGAACAAGTACTAAAAAGTTATTTTAAAAAGAAACAAGAAGAAAAATAATCTCCAAGGAGAAAACTCAGGAGAAAAAGTGAATTGAATTAGGCCCCCAGTGTCTCAACTCAACTAAACTCAAATAGTTTGAAAAAATCATATAGAAATCTCTGCGCAAAGAATGCTATACAGGCTGTGTGGTCTAACACCTCCACCGTGGCTGAAAGAAACAAAATGTCAAACATTTCACAAATAGGAGCCATGATAACTCTTAAATGATGATTGAAAATAGAACCGAGTATGGAAAATAAGAGGAGAGCTGCAACTTCCACCACTTAAAAAAAGTTTTACAAACATCCTTTATAATGAAAAAAAATTAATAGTAACATGAAATTAAGTGTTTTTTTATTTTTTCAAAGGATCATCAAACTTGTTTTGAGTATTTTCTTGAATGATGGGAGATTTAAAGCTATTTTATTGGTATGGGTTGAAATGATCACCTCAGAGAAAACTTATATGGACCAAAGAGTTAAATAGTAAAAAGGCGTGTATTTAGTTTAGACATATGCAGCTAGTTTACACTGAACAAACTACTATTGAAAATGTTAAATCAGTTGCATACAGGAATCTATGAAGAAATATTATTTCATTTATTATGCATAAGTAAAGGCTGCAGAAACTTACTGGCCTGAAACTATTATTAAACCTCTGTATAGTTGTGAAAGAAGAGTTGTAATGATTAACCATGCTGATCGACCAGCATAACCAACCATCCAATGAATGAATTCATACATTAGCTGTTTCTTCTTTTTAATAAATGTCCTCTTTCTGTTGACAGAATGATAAAGACAAAAGCGAGACTGATGATACAGATGGAATGTTTGAAAAGGTACTGGTCGATTTCAAGGAGGTAAGTTTAAAAAAAATGCAAAAATTTGCTAACTGGTAATTTTTTATGGTGCTCACTAACCACAGAGAGCAACAGGACATATAAATTCAGTCTGACCACCCGAAGCACATTAATTCTACTGCCTATGTTGCCTACAGGAAGTCTCATCTGAGCATAGAAGCAACTTCTAAAGAGGATGCAAGGGAAGGTTGTGTACAGATACCAGTGGCACTGGGTTACCGTGTGGAAACAATATCAAACCAATCAATGTTGATTAAGATAATACTTTTAATGACTAACTAATGATGCAGAACTGGACGGTATGGTTCTGATCCAGTTCTGTAGCATGCCACAAGAAGAAACTTATATTTTTGAAAACTTGCAATAGCCTATGTACAGTTAGTCATTAAAAGTATTATGCCTGAAGAAGAAACTTAACGTTTCAAAAGCTTACAGTAACCTATGTACAGTTAGTAATTAAAAGTATTATGCCTGAAGAAGAAACTTAACGTTTCAAAAGCTTACAGTAACCTATGTACAGTTAGTAAAAAGTATTATGCCTGAAGAAGAAACTTAACGTTTCAAAAGCTTACAGTAACCTATGTACAGTTAGTAATTAAAAGTATTATGCCTGAAGAAGAAACTTAACGTTTCAAAAGCGTACAGTAACCTATGTACAGTTAGTCATTAAAAATATTATCTGAATCGAAATTGGTTGATTTGATGTCGGCATATCTGGTCCATGATCAACACTGGACCATACCTCATCATATGTTTATACTTGTTGCTCATGGTTATGCTGTTTATTTTCTAGAAAACATTTTTCTAAAAGAAATAGTCTTAGTCTTAGACAAATGAATTTGTAGTTGATATATACATTTTGGTGATTGTGGTATACTTACTGGTCAGGATGGAGGCTATGTGGCCAGCACTGTCACATTGCAGCTCTAGACTTGTGTTTGCATGGGTTTCCTGCTTGACCTTTTGTTTCCTCCCACAATCTAAAAACACACTTGCTGGTTAATCCACTTCCCCAAAATGTGTCCCCAGAATGTTGTAGGAATAAGTACCCCAATTGGATAGTTGGCAAGTAATGTGTAATTAACCTTGTGAGGCACTGAAAAAAATGGCAGCGCTATAATTATCATAATTTTTTTAAATTATTATTAATTTATATAACAAGTAAGAAACAAACATGGGTACATTTCACAGGAATTTCTACATAATATAGACTGTAGACAAAACAATGATTAATGCAGTGTGCCTAACAAAACACACAGCAGTTGCATGAAACAGAAGGTATAGAACCCTGTCCTTGGGAGCTTACAAGCTAAAAGCATAGGGTGGAAATGAGATGTAAGTTAGCTGTATATCTGAACGTAATGAGTTGCTGAGTCAGATTCTGTAAGAAGCAGAGGCTGAAGTGAATGATCTTGTTTAGATCATGGGCTTGTCTGAGAAAGGGAAGTTTCAGGGAATTCTAGAGCATAGGCGAAGCTCCTAAAAAGTCTTGTATATGCACATGAGTGTGTGATTCTAGTAGAGGACAGAAGAAGGTTCTACTGTATGTAGAGCAGAGGTTGCTACATTACGTGTAAAAATAATAATGTATTAATCTCATGAGTATGCAGATCTTCTACCATGTTCAGTACTATGCTTACAATGTAAATATGATCATGCTGCAACATTTACTTAAAATATTGTACCTACTGAGAGATCATTTTTACCTTACAGGAACCAGAAAAGAAATTTTTGCTAAGTCAGGTTGTTCCTCTGTACATGAAGATGCTTGATTCTATTAACGACTCAGTTGTAAAAGACAGCATTACTGACCTGTCACAGATGCTAGTTTCCAACGAAGATCTTCTAAATAAAAGTGATGAGAAGCTCAAAGCACTGTATGACTTGAAGAAACTCAAGGTATATTAATTTAAAGTTGCTGAGTACAATTCTAATGAATTCTGCCCAAATTTAAAACTAAGCTTATGTGCTAAGCAGTGGATGCATTAAATCAGGTATTGCAAATGAAATACTGTTATAATGATCAGAGTCAGAATAAAGAGAAATGGGCCCTTACACAAGCTAGTTGTGGTGGCTACTCCTGTTTCACACATGGGGCTCGATTCACAAAGTGGTGTTAACCCAGTTAGAGACTTTAGGCGTGATAACTATTGCCCTACGCTGGTGAAAAGCCAGTTTAGGTGTGATAAGTTTAGGCGTGATAAGTTTAGGCATGCTAAGTTTAGATAAGTTTAGATCGCACGCAAAGTCCCGCACGCAAAGCAGCACCATTAAACTCTATGCGAAGTGCACCAGACTTTGCTAGCGCAAAACTTTTGATCAGCTGTGCACTGCGGTGCTAACCCAGTTGGTGCTTAAACTTATCATGCCTAAACTTATCACACCTAAAATTATCACACCTAAACTTATCATGCCTAAACTGAGTTTAGGCATGATAAAGGGCTTTTCGCCAGCGTGTTAGCACCGCTTTGTGAATCAGGCCAAGAGGGGCCATATACAACTACATTTTTCACCTGATTTTTCTCCTAGGTGATATTTTTACAACTTGTAAATAAAATTAATTTGATGCCACCCCAAGCAAAAAAAAATACTCAGAATAATTTTGACAGTACATTTTTCATCTACTTTTTGCTGCAAAATTATTTTAACTATTTAAAGTACGCCCCACGCAAATGGGCGTGGTCGTGGCAGCAGCTCCGGGACTGCCTACAGGCAATTGGTGTCAAGTTCTGGGGCTAGGATTTGCAGGAGATCGCGCGCTCATCTCCTGCTTGAGGGGCGGAGCTCCGCCCCGACTTCAGTTTCCGAGCGGCGATTGCCATTCGGGAGACTGTTAGACAGCGAAACCGCCGTCTTTACACATTGTACAGCACTGCGATCAGCAGCAGCGCTGTACTGGGGACAGCCTTGTGACACGGCTGTCCCCTCTGTAACTGCGAGAGTGATCTGCTGTCATAGGCTGAAGCCTATGACAGCCGATCACACTGATTGGCTGGCGGGGGGAGGGAGGGAGATTTATAAATATTTAAAAAAGCAGCAAATTTTTATTAAAAAACAAACAAATAAACAATGATCAACAAATAAACAAATGTCTGGGTGGCGATCAGACCCCACCAACAGAGAGCTCTGTTGGTGGGGAGAAAAGGGGGGGGGGGAATCACTTGTGTGCTGAGTTGTACGGGCCTGCAGCTATGCCTTAAAGCTGCAGTGGCGCATTTAGTTAAAATTGTTCTGGTCTTTAGGGGGGTTTTCCACTGCAGTCCTCAAGTGGTAAAATAGAAGATTAAAAATGATCTCCTAGGAGAAATCGCAGGAGAAAAATTATGGGCCATGGGCCCTAATTCATATACCTTTTTCTCCTGTTTTATTTCTAGGAGATAATTTTTCATCTTCTCTTTAAAATAACTTTTCAGCACTTTGCAATTGAAAATGTACCAAAAACTTGTTGAAAAAGTACTGCCAAAATTATTTTTTAGTATATTTTCATTTTCTGGTGGTTTAAAGGGGATTTTATACCTAAGAAAATATTCAGGAGAAAAAGTTATTTGCATATGGGCCCTGAGCCCATATGCAATTAATTTTATCTTCTAAGTTTTCTCCTAGGAGATCATTTTTCATCTTCTCTTTTAAAAACAACGTTTCAGCACTCTGCAGTTGAAAAAGTATTAAAACGTAGATGACAAAGAACTGTCAAAATTATTCTATTTTCTTGCTTGCTGGTGTTTTAAAAGGAAATTTATTGATGACAAGGGCCCATATGCAATTCACTTTTTCTCCTGAGTTTTCTCCTAGGTGGTATTTTTAAACTTGTCAATAAAATGGCTTTTAAGCCAATAGGAAGAAAGAAAATACTCAAAATAATTTATCATTTACTTTTTGGTACTTTTTTCCATTGCAAAGTGCTAAAAAGTTAATTTAAATTGAAGATTAAAAATGATCTCCTAGGAGAAAACTCAGGAGTAAAAGTTAATTGCATATGGGCTTAGAGGTGTGAAAATATAGTTAGGAGAAAACTCAGGAGAAAAGGTTAATTGCATATGGGCCCTGGACTTTTTGATAAGGCAAGGTCAAAACATGGGCACAAAAGGAGATCCAGTCCCATAGGCAAATGCAGTGGGGGATTACAGCTGCCCAGTATCCCCCTCAGGCCAGGGCCGTTGCAGTGTCAGGGGACAGACACAAGTTGAGACACCAGAATATTTGCAGGCATCCTGCAGCTCACAGCACTGCTCCCTTTCTTTCCCTGCTACAGTTGACTTTTTATGGATCAGCAGTGTATGTATAGAGCATAGAACAGCAGCGTATGTACAACGCATAGAGCAGCTCTGGGGAACTTAACAGAGTCAGGTATGAGCACAGCCCTGGGCCATGCTGTGAGAATGATTCACTTTCCCTTTCATTACCAATGTCGGCTGTTATCATTATCTGTATCCAAACTACTCCTGATCGATTCTGTTGTCGGTTGGACGGGAAATTGCATTATGTGTACCCAGCATGATGTCCTACCATATTATTATACTGTGTTGTGCGTGGCTGAGGGAGACCTTTCAGGAATGTCCCCCTTGAAAATCCTGGGTTTGCCCCTGAGTCCCCTCAACACTGACCAGGCCCTCGGCACATGCCTATATCGCCTTATGGATGATCAAACTCTGACCCTGATTTATTATTACATAAAAAAATTAACCACATCTGCAAAGTGACCCTTTACTAGATCACATTAAACTCAACAGGCACAGTACTCTCTGCTGTCAATAATTGTACTCAAATCCCATTTGGTCCCCAAGCTTGCATGAAAATCAGATTGCAGACCTGATTGCTGGTCCATCCCCCACACGTTGTGACTTGAGCCTGGGCTCTGAACTGATGTGGAGGATGGTCAGTTACATAGATCGAGGGCAGACAAGAATGTGGCATGCCTTCTGTTCCATGAAGTCCAGTGTAATTTTCAATCTTTACTGGAGCTTAGAGGGACCGTGTTAGTAAGAGCAGGAAGCACTGCTTAGGTAGTAATGCTGCTGAGATGATCTAATACCATACCAAGTGGTGTTATAGGCTGTAGAAAGCGATGTAGGCAGACAGCACCTGTACATTACATATGTCATTACCTCTGAATGTGGATGGTCAGTTAAAGTGGATCCGAGATAAACTTTTACTCATTGCATAATTATGCCCCTTACATATAGTTGATAGGGCATTCCTCAAGCCAAATACTTTTTTTTTTTAATACCCTAATTCCTTATAAGTTAAACAAGCCTCGCCCACAGCTCCTCCAAGGATGAGGAGGCTTTTCCCAAAGAAGGAGGAGGAGGCGTTACCAGCCAGAGATTTCAGAGGCAAGGGGCAGAGAGGGGAGGAGAGAGGAGTGGAGTTTTCACAGGCTGAGGGGTGGAGATGCAGAGCAGCTTGCCTGTGTACTAATGACAATCAGAATATGTCTGCTCTCATTGTATCACAAGAAGAAATAATCATATACTGTTGAAGCTGTTTGCAGCTAGATTTACTGTGTAAATTATCTAAACTTTAGATAAGATATATAGACATGTTACTTAAATGAATATTAGGGATGATCAATGAGATGCAAATATTTCCAAAGTGTATGCAAATGTATGTTAATTTTATGCAAATATATGCAGCTTGAAAATGGACCAATCAAGTCCTACCTAAGTTTAAATTTAAATGATTGGTCCAATTTCAAGCTGTATTTATTTGCATAAAAAATTGATTATCCCTTATAAAGGTTAATCCAGATTTTCCCGTGCAAGACTGAAAATGTACATTCAGCATGATCATTCTAAGAGACAATGTAAAAAAAAAAGGTGAAATATATGCTTATATAACTTACCAAACTGTTTTCTATATTACTAGATGACAGATGTTAAAGTTCAACGATCAGCCATCAAGCATCTATTACGAATCCTCCATATATTTTCATCCCTTGAGAAGAAACCAAATCATGTAAAGTGCAAAAGAGAAAAAGTCAGAAGAAGAAGAGGTTGTTAGACATAATGGATGTATTACTAATACTAATGTAAAAAATGCTAGCTAATATTATTTATATTATTTATCATGTTTTACTATAATCTATTTATACAAACAACACATTAATTTATATTTAAATTATTTGCTGCTAAAAACTAAATAAATATTTACAGTGTTTACAAAGTACTATGCCTTGTACCTAGTATTTCCTCTCATGCATTAGAGCCAATAGAATGAAAGCCTTGTTTTACTTCAAGAAGAACTTTACCGAAAGATGGTAGTAGGGGTGAAAAATCAATCAATCACAAGATAGATAGATAAATAAATAATTGATATCCACATTGAGCCTGCAGGTCATCATCTTTACTGCTGA
The DNA here is from genome assembly GCF_040937935.1 of Hyperolius riggenbachi. Lineage (NCBI taxonomy): Eukaryota > Metazoa > Chordata > Amphibia > Anura > Hyperoliidae > Hyperolius > Hyperolius riggenbachi. The sequence continues at coordinate 314,359,832 of NC_090648.1, forward strand.
CAGAAACGACTGTCATTATCTATAAACACACCCACTAACAATGTGTCAGGCTAAAAGGTTGTTTTACACTGGTTGTGCACAGAGGGAGATACTGCTTGCTTGGCAGTTGGAACTAGTTATTATTCACCATAATGCAACACAGTTCACAGACAGGAAACTGTCAGAGCCATGGCACTTACATCACACTGTGGCCCTGATGATCTATTTGAGAAAAGGTAAACATTTTGCATGGTAAAAGGGGTATCAACTACTGACTAAGATGAATTTCATTCCTGGGTTAAAGTTCCTCTTTAGGGCCATTAAATGCCTCAAACCAGCTTTGTTGTAGTACAGCTAAGCTATGTTGCATGATAACAATGTATGTCATTTAGTGCTCAGCTATCACTGCACTGGCATGTTATTATTAATATTATTATTATTAATCGGGAAAAACTTCCTTTTGGTACAAAGGGCAAAAGAGACAATCCTTCACAGGGCAATCCACTTTACCCCCAAAACACTCAGTAGTCTAGTAAGGATTACATTTATATCACAATACCACAACATTTGAAAAAGAGTTCAAATCTTCATTTGCACAAAATACAAAAATGCTCCTTCTAAAAAGGGATTAGAGCAATCCAACTGGTCAATTTTTATGAAAATCACAGATGTAGTCTAAGCACATCAGCAATCACATTATCACGAGGCCAATGCAGTTATATATTCTGGCTTAGTAAGAAAAATACTTTTCCAGGCAACAACACTAGTTTGTTTTGGGCATATGCCCTTCATCATGCCTTAGTATTAAAAAGATTTTTTATTTCTCTTTAGACCAAAAAATAACATCCAAAAATTATGTAATCTGGTACGATTTCACTGGCACAATGGGGATCAATGATGCATCTAGCAAAGATAGTATGTTCAAATGGTAATAAGGGGTCACATTATCTCCTTTACCACACAGATTAACAAAGACCAGACATCTCCACCAACCCTAAAACCAAAACCTTTTCCTTAACCACTTGCCGACCACCCACAGTCGATGGGCGGTGGCAAAGTGGACGCCGAAAGGACCGCAATACGCTCATGGGCGTTGCGTCCTTTCGGCATGCCGGGGGGGGGCGATCGCGTCACTGGTGACGCGCGCTTCCCCCGGCAACTGGCTCCGCCCACCCGCGACGACAACCCGCCGGACGTTCGGAAGCGCCGGCGGGTTGTTAACCCCACGATCGCCGCTACGAAGTGTATAATACACTTTGTAATGTATACAAAGTGTATTATACAGGCTGCCTCCTGCCCTGGTGGTCCCAGTGTCCAAGGGACCACCAGGGCAGGCTGCAGCCATCCTAGTTTGCACCAAACACACTGATCCTGCCCCCCCCTTCCCTCTGATCGCCCACATCACCCCTCAGACCCCCCCTGCCCACCCCCCCAGACCACTGTTTGCACCCAATCACTCCCCTAATCACCCATCAATCACTCCCTGTCACTATCTGTCAACGCTATTTTTTTATTAGGTCCCTAACTGCACCCTGGGGGCTCCTGATCACCCCCCACCCCTCAGATTCTCCCCAGACCCCCCCCCCCCAGACCCACCCGTGTACTGTATGCATCTATCCCCCTGTAATAACCCACTGATACCTGTCAATCACCTGTCAATCACCTGTCAATCACCCATCAATCACCCCCTTTCACTGCCACCCATCAATCAGCCACTAACCTGCCCCTTGCGGGCAATCTGATCACCCACCCACACCATCAGATCGCCCGCAAACCTGCCGTCAGATCACCTCCCAAGTGCATTGTTTACATCTGTTCTCTCCTCTAAACACCCACTAGTTACCCATCAATCACCCATCAATCACCCCCTATCACCACCTGTCACTGTTACCCATCAGATTAGACTCTAATCTGCACCTTGCGGGCACCCAATCAACCGCCCACATGCTCAGATTGCCCTCAGACCCCCCCTTATCAATTCGCCAGTGCATTATTTACATCTGTTCTTCCCTGTAATAACCCACTGATCACCTGTCAATCACCTGACAATCACCCATCAATCACCCCCTGTCACCCCCTGTCTCTGTAACCCCTCAATCAGCCCCTAAACTGCCCCTTGTGGGCAATCTGAACACCCACCCACATCATCAGATCGCCCGCAAACCCGCCGTCAGATCACCTCCCAAGTGCATTGTTTACATCTGTGCTCTCCTCTAAACACCCACTAATTACCCATCAATCACCCCTGTCACCACCTGTCACTGCTACCCATCAGATCAGACCCCTATCTGACCCTAGGGCACCCAATCACCCGCCCACACCTTCAGAACGCCCTCAGACCCCAGCCCTGATAACCTTGCCAGTGCATTGCTTGCAACTATTCCCCCCTCTAATCACACCTTGAGACACCCATCAATCACCTCCTGTCACCACCTGTCACCCCCTAGCACACCTACTCATCAGATCAGGCCCTAATTTGCCCCGTGTGGGCTTATGATTACTCGGCCAAACCCTCAGATCCCCCTCAGAACCCTTCCGATCACCTCCCCAGTGCATTGATTGCATCTATTTTCCCCTCTAATCACCCCCTGAGACACCCATCAATCACCTCCTGTCACCCCCCTAGCACTCCTATCCATCAGATCAGGCCCAATACAACCTGTCATCTAAGAGGCCACCCTGCTTATGACCGGTTCCACAAAATTTGCCCCCTCATAGACTACCTGTCATCAAAATTTGCAGATTCTTATACCCCTGAACAGTCATTTTGAGGCATTTGGTTTCCAGGCTACTCCTCATGGTTTTGGGCCCCTAAAATGCCAGGGCAGTATAGGAACCCCACAAGTGACCCAATTTTAGAAAAAAAAAAAGGCACCCCAAGGTATTCCGTTAGGTGTATGACGAGTTCATAGAAGATTTTATTTTTTGTCAAAAGTTAGCGGAAATTGATTTTTATTGTCCACTAACTTGTGACAAAAAAGAAAATCTTCTATGAACTCACCATACACCTAACAGAATACCTTGGGGTGTCTTCTTTCTAACATGGGGTCACTTGTGGGGTTCATATACTGCCCTGGCATTTTAGGGGCCCTAAACCGTGAGTAGTGTAGAAACCAAATGCCTCAAAATGACCCGTGAATAGGACATTGGGCCCCTTAGCGCACCTAGGCTACAAAAAAGTGTCACACATGTCATATCGCCGTACTCAGGAGAAGTAGTATAATGTGTTTTGGGGTGTATTTTTACACATACCCATGCTGGGTGGGAGAAATATCTCTGTAAATGACAATTTTTTGGTTTGTTTACACACAATTGTCCATTTACAGAGATATTTCTCCCACCTAGCATGGGTATGTGTAAAAATACACCACAAAACACATTATACTACTTCTCCTGAGTACAATGATACCACATGTGTGACACTTTTTTGCAGTCTAGGTGCGCTAAGGGGCCCAACGTCCTATTCACAGGTCATTTTGAGGCATTTGCTTTCCAGACTACTCCTGACGTTTAGGGCCCCTAAAATGCCAAGGCAGTGTAGGAACCCCACAAGTGACCCCATTTTAGAAAGAAGACACCCCAAGGTATTCCGTTAGTAGTATGGTGAGTTCATAGAAGTTTTTATTTTTTTGTCACAAGTTAGTGGAAAATGACACTTTGTGAAAAAAAAAATCAATTTCCGCTAACTTGTGACAAAAAATAAAATCTTCTATAAACTCACCATACTACTAATGGAATACCTTGGGATGTCTTCTTTCTAAAATGGGGTCACTTGTGGGGTTCCTATACTGCCCTGGCATTTTAGGGGCCCTAAACCGTGAGGAGTAGTCTAGAAACCAAATGCCTCAAAATGACCTGTGAAATCCTAAAAGTACTCATAGGATGTTGGGCCCCTTAGCGCAGTTAGGGTGCAAAAAAGTGCCACACATGTGGTATCACCATACTCAGGAGAAGTAGTATAATGTGTTTTGTGGCGTATTTTTACACATACCCATGCTGGGTGGGAGAAATATCTCTGTAAATAGACAATTGTGTGTAAAAAAAATCAAAAAATTGTCATTTACAGAGATATTTCTCCCACCCAGCATGGGTATATGTAAAAATACACCCTAAAACACATTATACTACTTCTCCTGAGTACGGCGGTACCACATGTGTGGCACTTTTTTGCACCCTAACTGCGCTAAGGGGCCCAAAGTCCAATGAGTACAGGATTTCACAGGTCATTTTGAGAAATTTGGTTTCAAGACTACTCTTCACGGTTTAGGGCCCCTAAAATGCCAGGGCAGTATAGGAACCCCACAAGTGACCCCATTTTAGAAAGAAGACACCCCAAGGTATTCCATAAGTAGTATGGTGAGTTTGTAGAAGATTTTATTTTTTGTCACAAGTTAGCGGAATTTGATTTTTATTGTTTTTTTTTTTCACAAAGTGTCAATTTCCGCTAACTTGTGACAAAAAATAAAATCTTCTATGAACTTACCATACTCCTAACAGAATACCTTGTGGTGTTGTCTTTCTAAAATGGGGTCACTTGTGGGGTTCCTAAACTGCCCTGGCATTTTAGGGGCCCTAAACCGTGAGGCATAGTCTTGAAACGAAATGTCTCAAAACGACCTGTGCAATCCTAAAGGTACTCATTGGCCTTTGGGCCCCTTAGCGCAGTTAGGGTGCAAAAAAGTGCCACACATGTGGTATCGCCGTACTCAGGAGAAGTAGTATAATGTGTTTCGGGGTGTATTTTTACACATACCCATGCTGGGTGGGAGAAAGCTCTCTGTAAATGAACAATTGTGTGTAAAAAAATCAAAACATTGTCATTTACAGAGATATTTCTCCCACCCAGCATGGGTATGTGTAAAAATACACCCCAAAACACATTATACTACTTCTCCTGAGTACGGCAATACCACATGCGTGGCACTTTTTGGCAGCCTAACTGCGCTAAGGGGCCCAAAGTCCAATGAGCACCTTTAGGCTTTACAGGGGTGCTTACAATTTAGCACCCCCCAAAATGCCAGGACAGTAAACACACCCCACAAATTACCCCATTTTGGAAAGTAGACACTTCAAGGTATTCAGAGAGGGGTATGGTGAGTCACAAGTTAGCAGAAATGGAAACTTTTTTTTTTCTTTTTTGTCTCAAAGTGTCATTTTCCGCTAACTTGTGACAAAAAATAAAATCTTCTATGAACTCACCATGCCTCTCAGTGAATACTTTGGGATGTCTTCTTTCCAAAATGGGGTCATTTGGGGGGTATTTATACTATCCTGGAATTTTAGCACCTCATGAAACATGACAGGTGGTCAGAAAATGCTTCAAAATGGGAAAATTCAGTTTTTGCACCATAGTTTGTAAACGCTATAACTTTTACCCAAACCAATAAATATACACTCAATGTTTTTTTTTATCAAAGACATGTAGCACAATAAATTTGGACAAAAATGTATACAGAAATTTTACTTTATTTGACAAATTTTATCACAGAAAGTTAAAAAAAATCATTTTTTTGACAAAATTCATGTCTTTTTTGATAAATATAATACAAACTAAAACTCGCAGCAGCAATCAAATAGCACCAAAAGAAAGCTGTATTAGTGACAATAAAAGGAGGGAAAATTCATTTAGATGGTAGGTTGTATGACCGAGCCATAAACCGTGAAAGCTGCAGTGGTCTGAATGGAAAAAGGCTCTGGTCCTTAAGGGGTAGAAAGACTGTGGTCCTCAAGTGGTTAAAAGATCCTGAGAAAGGCTTGTGGTAAACACCACTAAGGAAATCATAGCTTATATATTAACATTTTATAACAAATTATAGACAGGAGACTTTCCTAATGCCCCTTCATTGCACAGTCCACAAATCCTCTACTTCACAGATGCATATACTTTTGAAATAAATAAAATCTCCGAAAATGTATCATCTTATAGACCAATAGCACTCCTCAATGTATAAAATCCTTGCCAAAAATCACTGTTCACCAACCCACAGACTAGTGTTCTGGTTAACCTCTTGAGGGAAGCAGGAGATTTGGGCGCATGAGACAAGTGACCCCATTCACTACCATTATAAATATCGTTTAATGGGCGCCGAATAGGGAAAAAAGGGCGGCGGAGATTATTAACGTTTTACAAACGGCGCCCAGAGATTTTTAATGTTTTATAACTGTGCTTGTTATGATTTAACTTTACAAAATGAGCCCGTGACGAATAACGTTTATAAAAATACTAAACATATTTATCCTATTTAATTAAAACATTATTTAACATTTTAACCCTTACTGTTTGTAAATCATTATTATTCACAAAATAAAGCGATCAGTACCTAACGTAAATTGCAATATATTTTTTACAATCACTATTTGTAAAACATTTCTAAAACATTATTATCCACCCCAAAAAATTATTTAAATTTTTTTATTTAATTTTTTTATTTATTAATGTTTGTAAAACATTATCCATAGGGGGTCGTAGGTTTAGGCACCACCAGGGGGGTGTTAGGTTTAGGCACCACCAGGGAGGTCTTAGGTTTAGGCACCACCAGGGGGGTCTTAGGTTTAGGCACCACCAGGGGGGTCTTAGGTTTAGGCACCAGCAGGGGGGTCTTAGGTTTAGGCACCACCAGGGGGTCTAGGGGTTAGGGATAGGTACAGGGAGGGTTCTGTGTGAGAGTAGGGTTAGGTATAGTTTTAGTACAATTTTAATAATACTAATCAACAATTATTATGAATGTACTTATATTATTATCATTGTTATAAACAATATTTTCACATTTTATTATAATAATAAATGATAAATCAAGATTACTCATAACAATATATAATTATAATGTTTAAACAAATATTACAGTTTTTTTTAACAAACGTAATTATAAGTTTCAGTTTACAAACAGGGAAGATTAACGTTTTAAGAATTGCCGATTTCATACACATTATTTAATGATTTATAAATTGTTAAAATACTATTTGTAAACGAAATTCTACACAATATTTTTATAAACGATAATACTACTTATCGTTTACACCACGCGCCCTTTTTTCCCCTTTTTTGATGTACGCCCTCTTGAGGACTACAGGTTTACACCCCCTAGTGACCAGGCCATTTTTTACAATTCAGCACTGTGCAGCTTTAACAGTTTATTTCGGTGCCATACAACTTACCACCCAAATGAATCTTGCCTCCTTTTCTTGTCACGAATAGAGCCTCCTTATTGTGGTCTCTAATTGCTGCTGTAATTTTTTTTTATTTTTTACTATTAATTTAAAACTTTTTTTTTTAATACAAAACCCTATTTTTTATTTCCCTCCCTCACCCCTAAATTGGCCCTGGACTGTGATCCATACAGTAGATCACCTCTCATAGGCTGATGCCTATGAGAGTGATTAGATTGTGATCCACTCCTGGGAACAGCTAAGTGACAATGCTGTCCCTTGTGCAGCGCTGTGGTAGATCGCAGCGCTGTACACATTTATTTCTGTAGAGCGCAGGCTGACGGGCTGATCTCTGAGCCCCGCTGTGTTTGTTTACAGAGCGCAAGCTCCCTGCTAATCTCACGAATTGTGAGATCACGCACCGGTGCATGAATGAGGAAGAAGGAGGCCAATCTGCGGCCGACATCCTGCGTTAGGTAATTGCAGAGTGGTTAAAGACACCACCTTAGGCATATGAGACTACGGTTTGAATCCTGGCTAGAGCCAATATTTATTCATCTTAGAAGTCCTTGAGCAAGACTCCAGGGTGGCCTACTGTGTGTGTACTTAGTGGCTGCAGCTCTCAAGTGCCTTCAGTCCTATAGAAGAACAAATATGAAGAGATCTGATCTTGCTGCTCTATTTCACATACATATCTATAATATTTTTTTAGGAGATTATGAACACCTCTAGTGTCTGTTGTAAATAGAACTGGGTCTGAGGGTAAACGTGAACACTTTTATAGTTACACTCTCTTACAGGACTCAAAACACTTTGAGAACTGCAATCTATTATTTTTGCGTGGCAGTGGGGATGCAATGCTCCTGCTGTATCCCACTGCAACGCAAAAAAATGACAAACATATGACCCTGTGGCAAAGTGCACCAACAGGGTTAAATGCATAGTGCTGCCCCCCACATACTCCCTGCTGGCCACTGGGGTTCTCATGGGTCCGCACAGTCTGTTGATGAAATTCCTGCGTCGCTCATTCCTTAGGGTTTTTATCCCATATGTGATCCAGATAAGACTCAAACAAAAAATAGAAGAATCGGATTTGAAGAATTGCATAATGCAGGTAAGAAAATTCAAAAAGACGCTGCAGTAAATTGCAGGGATAAGTGTGAAGGCTTGTTAAGAAGAATATTTGGTCTATTCCAGTACTCATATGCTTCTTGTATGTGGCCTAAGATAAAAAGGATTATTAGTCAGAGGCGGACAGATCTATTGCTTTGCATTGAAAGCTTGAGATGACAGACCTTTTTACAATGTGCAGTTCCAAGGAAAATGCTGTGTCATGAGAGTGAAATAAAATATAGAAGGCAGAAGAATGTTCCACCACATGGCATTGTGCTGGACTATTGTGGCTAAATGCAGGCATCATATTCACTGTGAAAGGGTCCTACTTGAATGGCGTCTTGAAGTCCTTTGTAGATTATAAGAAAGTTTTATCATTTAACCTTTCCAAAATTCACAACATAGCTCACCCCTTTATAAAACCTATATAAGTTATTCTATGTACATTTATTAAACATGATCTCTTCCCCTGAGTACCTTTAAAGATATCAGTCTTTCCTAAATCAGAAAGAGAAAGCTGGTTTAAACACAGTGATATAGACCCAGACGTAAGATTATGCCAAATTCAAAACAAAATTAATAAATTCACTCCCATTTGAGACAAGGGCCCCTGCAAATGGTGGCTAAGGGTAATACAGCTATGACGCATTTGGAATAGGATATGATCTGCATACGGTGATATAGCAGATACCTTAAAGAGGAGCTGTTAGGTATAAGGTCTCAGAGAAAATAAACACATATATCAGTAGCTAAAGATTGGCTGTACTTACATTACATATGCATTTCACTGTCCACGTTTGGATTTCACAGAATTTTTATATAGTATATGCAGAGAATGATGCTCCTGACAGCCCATGGCAGGTTCCATGTTTGTAAAGCCAAATATGTCGTCATGTCCTGCCTGCTTCCTGATCACAGAGGAGCTCGTACAGAATAACACAGTGTGCAGTGAATATTAATGAGCCATGTGGCTAGGAACAATAGCGGACTCCTGCAGTGTACTCTGCCCAGAGATTTATCTGTGCTGTGGCTGGACTGAGTTAGAAGCTGCTGAAACTTGATCCCGTCTTCTCCTTAGCAGCCGAGGGGAGGGCCCCAGAATGCTTTGCAGTATGGAATGCGGCTTGCGTCCTCCTTAGGAGCTTTGCTGATAAGCACACATCAAATGTAAGAGAGATTTTTATCTTTAGTAATGCCTTTTTGGCTTCTGTCTAAACTGTTTAACACAGGAGAATAGAGGTTTAAATTAGCTTCTGCAGCCTGACAGTTACTCTTTAAACACTTATAAAACACTCTTCTTGAACAAAAAGAGACAGAGGCAGAGCACTATCCACAATCTATAAATGTATAAGTGAGAATGAACTGAGCCCACTGTGTAATGTATTTTTCGGACTATATGACACACTTTTTCTTCCACAAAACTCGGGGGGAAAAGTGGGTGCATCTTATAGTCCAAAGATACAGTAAATAGCTGCAGAGTGTGCAGGGAGCACTTACCCATCCAGCACCACACTCCTCTCTCTAGCTCCCCTCATCTACAAGTAACCAGGATCATCTTCTCCTCCTCCTGTGGCCACCTCAGCTTCTCCAGGTCCTCTGTGCTTCTTATTGCCGCAGCCAAGCTTCACTTCTCCCCTCTCCGGTGGTCTTCAGATCAGGGTCCTCTTCTCCTCCTCTTGCGGGTGCCTCAGGTTCTCTCAATGTCTTTCATGCCTTCTGCCACAACTTCCACTACAATCCACTTCCCCTCTCTGGAGGTGTTCAACTGCCTCCTCTCCAGCAGTCAGCGAGACACTTCATCTTCAGATCCTCTGGCTCCTCCACCAGCTGGGTACTCCGTTTCCTCCTTGCTTCCATCTTCTGTAACCACAGCGTCACATGTGGTTACGCATGATTAAGTACTTTTAAGTTCAACTGATCCTGTGGGAAATTTAGAATTGAAAGCGTGTTTGAGATGAAGGAATCTAAAGAACATTTTATTCGGGAGTGAATACTGGGATTTAAGTCACTAAAAGTGAATAGTTTGTTTGCATGAATAATATTCCTTAGGGTTTTTATCCCATATTTGATCTAGATAACCAGATCGGGTAATAGATAAAAATGTCCAAGTCTTTGGTTGTCTCATAGCAGGGTGTGAGGGGCCAAGCAGCCTCCCTGTTTTGTTCCTTATTGCCAACCTCCGATACCCTGGAGACTGTCTGCATGGGAACTCTACATCTGTGGTCTGAATTATTGCCTCAAAATGGGAGGAGAGTAAGGTGCTTGTATGATCCTAAAATGGCTGTTTCAACTGTCACTGCAGGGTTATACCCATCTTGGGAGAACCACCATATAGTGGAGACCAGTTGTGCTGCCCAGTAGTATTTAAGGAAGTTGGGGCTAAGATGCCGCTATTTATTGGTAGTTGTAGCGTGTTCACCGAGATCCTGGGGGTGAAGCCATTCCAAATGAAGGCAGTCACCAGGGCCTGCAGCCTTATGAAAAAGGATATGGTTATCCAAATTGTCAAAAAACATAGCGGAATTTGGGTAGATACAGTATATAATGTGTATAAGGTTTATTCTTCCATTTAGCAACAGAGGAAGCCCACTCCATATTATACATTGGGATTTAAATTTTTCTAGAATGTAATGGAGATTCAACTGGAGGTAGTCTGTAAGTTTGGTAGTAATCCAGTTTTAGGTACACTGCAGTTGAGTTTGGACAGGTGACACAAAGCTAGATTTAATCTAATTAATTATCTTGGATTTATGGTAGTTTTCTTATCTACTAATCTTAAGTGCTTCTTTAATGAGTCTTTACAGTCTGATATATGTATAGTCTTGGCCGAATTTGTTGGCACCCCAGAAATTTTTCCAGGAAATCAAGTATTTTTCACAGAAAAGTATTGCAATTACATGTTTGATATACACATATTTATTCCCTTTGTGTGTATTGGAACAAAACAAAAAAGGGAAGAAAAAAAGCAAATTGGACATAGTGTCGCACAAAACTCTAAAAATGAGCTGGACAAAATTATTGGCACCCTTTAAAAATTGTGAATAAATAAGATTGTTTCAAACATGTGATGTTCTTTTAATTTTGCCTGGAGCAAGTAACAGGTGTGGGCAATTTAAAAATCACACCTCAAAGCAGATAAAAAGGAGAGAAGTTCACTTAGACTTTGCATTTGTGTGTCTGTGTGTGCCACACTAAATATGGACAACAGAAAGAGGAGAAGAGAATTGTCTGAAAACTTGAGAACCAAAAATGTGGAAAAGTAGCAATCTCAATTTAAATGAAATGAAACGCTATGACAGGTGACCCAGGAGGGCTCCACTGCTGACACCAAGACTTTAAAAAACAAGACCACAGTTTGCCAAAATGTACTTGAGTAAGCCAAACTCCTTCTGGGAAAACGTCTCGTGGACAGTTGAGACCCAGATAGAGCCTTTTGGTAAAGCACATCATTTTACTGTTTACCGAAAATGGAATGAGACAAACAAGACAAATAACATTTATATCGCGCTTTTCTCCTGGCGGACTCAAAGCGCCATAGCAGCAGCCACTAGGGCGCGCTCTATGGGCAGTAGCAGTGTTAGGGAGACTTGCCAAAGGTCTCTTACTGAATAGGTGCTGGCTTACTGAACAGGCAGAGCCGAGATTCGAACCCTGGTCTCCTGTGTCAGAGGCAGAGCCCTTAACCATTACACCATGAGGCCCTTAAAGAAAAGAACACAGTACCTACAATGAAATATGGTGGAGGTTCAATGATGTTTTGGTGATGTTTTTCTGCCTCTGGCACTGGGTGCCTTGAATGTGTGCAATCTGAGGATTAACAAAGGATTTTGTGTCGTAATATAGAGCCCAGTTTCAGAAAGCTGGTTTTGCGTCAGAGATCTTGGATCTTCCATCAGGACAATGACCCCAAATGTACACCAAAAAGCACCCAAAAGTGGATGGCAACAAAGTGCTAAAGAGTTCTGAAGTGGCCAGCAATAAGACCAAATCTAAATCCCATTGAACGCCTGAAATTGCTGTTGGGAAAAGGCACCCTTCCAATAAGAAAGACCTAAAAAGTTTGCAAAGGAAGAGTGGTCCAAAATTCTGGGTGAGAGGTGAAAGAAGCTTATTGATGGTTATAGGAAGCGACTGGTTTCAGTTATTTTTTCCAAAGGGTGTGCAACCAAATATTAAGATAGGGGGTGCCAATAATTTTGTCCAGCCCATTTTTAGAGTTTTGTGTGACATGTCCAATTTGCTTTTTTACCTCCCTTTTTTTTTGCTTTGTTCCAATACACACAAAGAGAATAAACATGTGTATAGCAAAACACATGTTACTGCAATACTTTTCTGTGAAAAATATTTGATTTCCTGGATAAATTTCTGGGGTGCCACAAATTTTATATTTTCTTCTTCAGTGGAGTTAACAATGACCCCCTTGACTCTAGCGTCACCTCGTATCTGAACAGCCAGAGGCTCTATAGACATCGCAAATAAGAATGGTGACAGAGTGCACCCCTGTCTTGTGCCTCTTGATAAATTGAACGGTTTGGAAAGGCTGCCTCCGTCTTAACCCGAGCTGATGGATGTTCATACATAGCTTTAACCACTTTACCCCCGCGCGTACGTATTTCTCCGACCCTTTTTCCATCCTTTAACAACCAGGGACGGAGAAATACGTACTTTCCGCGTTCCCGACGCTGTCCGTGCTCCCGCTCGTAAACACGCCGCCCGCCGCTAGTAAACACGCCGCCGCCCGCTCGCCCAGAGATCAATGAACGGGAAAATCCATTCCCGTTCGTTGATCTAAGCCCCGCAATGATCAGCTGCTCTCCTATGGGCAGCGTGATCATTGTGAGAAAAAACTCACGTGTCCAGCCTCCTTATACTTCCTCCAAGCTTCCGGAAGGAAGCTTGGAGGTCGCATTAAAACAAAAAGTTACTGTGGCCATCTTGTGGCCAAATAGTAAACTACACCCTACACATTTTTCACATACAAATAAATGACTTTTACACAAAAAATTAACTCATTACCTCCCACACTCCCCATTTTTTTTTTTTTTGTAATTAAAAAAAAATTAAAAAATTTACAATTAAAAAAAATACATAAATAGTTACCTTAGGGACTGAACTTTTTAAATATTTATGTCAAGAGGGTATAACACTGTTACTTTATAAACTATGGGCTTGTAATTAGGAATGGACGCAAAAATGAAAAAAATGCACCTTTATTTCCAAATAAAATATTGGCGCCAAACATTGTGATAGGGACATAATTTAAATGATTTTAAACCCGGGACAAAAGGGCAAATACGTTTCATGGGTTTTAATTACAGTAGCATGCATTATTTAAAAACTATAATGGCCGAAAACTGAAAAATAATTATTTTTTTCCCCACATTTTTCCTATTTTCCCATTAAAACACATTTAGAAAAAAATAATTCTTGGCATAATGTCCCACCTAAAGAAAGCCTAATTGGTGGCGGAAAAAACAAGATATAGTTCATTTCATTGCGATAAGTAATGATAAAGTTATAGACGAATGAATGGAAGGAGCGCTGAAAGGTGAAAATTGCTCTGGTGCTCAGGGGGTAAAACCCCTCAGTGGTGAAGTGGTTAAACCATGTTAAGAACTTACCACCTAGGCCGTACCTTTTTAGTACTTACTAGAGAAAAGGCCACTCAACTGAATCGAACGCATTCTCATTATCTATTGAGACTGTTATGCTTGTATTTTTGTCATTTGTTGGTATGCGTAGGTTTGTATAGAGGCATCTTAAAATTTGCTATCTGTGCCTTTACCACTTACCAGGCATAAATCCTGATTGATTTCAGTTAAAAATATGAGTGATCATAGTTTTTTAGCCTATTTTCCAGGATTTTTGCTAATATTTTGATATCCATATTTAGTAACCAAATCCGTCTATAAGACGTACATTGTGTAGACAGTTTATTTGGCTTCAGGATCACAACAATAATGACCTCATGCATGCTATCCGGTAATTAATTACCTTCTAAAACTCTACTGAACAGGGCACATAGCTTTAGGGTCAGTTCTTCGCTATATTTCTTATGGAGCTCAGCAGGAAAGCCGTCAGCTCTGGGTGTTTTCCCCTGTTGTAGCTTCGTCCTGTGTAATGTCCTTTAGATGTTACTTAGAGTTTTTAATTTGTTCCTCTGTGAAGCATGGTAGGTTCACTGTGTCTAAGAATTCTGACAGATCTGTGGCAGTGTATTACACCCTGGAGGAGTACAATGATTTTAATGTATTGCGCGTATGTCTCATTGATCTCAGATGGGTGTGTAGTTTCCTCCCCATTAGGTTTTTCGATTCTAGGAATGCTTAGATTGGCGCTACGTTCCTTTGATAGCCAAAGTAGCAATTTCCCATCCTCCTCCCCTACTCAAATACATGTTGTGTTTGACATAGTGTAGATTTTTCTTTGTAGCTTCCGCAAAATGGAATGTAAGGTGTCAGATGGCCTATTGTCATTCTCTATAAGAGGACAAATTATGCCAACTGCTACCCACCTTTGGAGCATGCCAAGCAATGAAGCCTGTTTTTTTCATGGGGAAGCATAAACAGAATTGAGTCTGGGAAAACAAAAAAGAAAAAAGAAAACAAGAAAGGGCCCTGAACCTGAAGTTGTTCTCACAGACTACAATAAGATTTAGCTGTAAATCAAATACATCAAAGTTAGTAAATGCATTTCAGTGTGGTGCTTTAGCAATCACTTTGAAGATGAAATGTAGATGCTATTTCACACATTCACCCTGAAGTTCAGCACACTCAGTGCATAGTTCTTCAAATTTCTTCAACCCTTCCAAAAGAACAGAAAAAATCAGTTCTGTTTTTGTTTTCTGTTTTTACTATCACCTCCAAATCATTCTAAAATGTCGTCCCTTTCAATCCTTTTGAAGTTTGAAACTTGCCAGATAAAGCGAGATCTGTTGAGTATTGTGGTAGGACCAATTCAAACCCTACAGTCAACATCCATCATCAGTGGCATGGGAACAGAGGGTGTAGAACCTTCAGCTGCAACCAAATTTCTGCTCCAGAAGGGTGAGTTTGTTTTTCTCTGGTGGACAGGGAAATGATGTCTGTAAATGTCTGTAATATTTTGATTAGTCCACCACTTGATTTAAAATGAAAGCTTATTATTGCTATTATATGCATGACAAAAAATAATGAAGGTATGTACATACTTCAGATTTTCATTGTTTCAGACAGAAATCTAAAGTGTATACAACTGTCCCTGATGTCACTGGCCTCTCTAAAGATGTCCATTAATGACACAATTTACCGAAGGAGCAAATTTATGATTGATTAAATCTAGCAACATTAATGGAGCCAATCGACAACAAATGACTGATGTATCAATTGTTCTATCAATCCATTTTTTAGATTGATTCCACTGAACATTATTGGATTGGTTGTAGTTTACTTCACGTAAGTGGGTCTGAACAATCATTTCTGACTGGTCAAAATTATTGAATCGGCTGATCGATTGTCCAGGAAATTGTATCATTAATGGCACCTTAATAATAATCTGTCTGGTTTGATCACTTTCTCCTGATGCCCAAGGAAGCTCAGAGGAACTGGTGTGTCTTAACAGCAACTGTTCCAAAACTGATGCCTAAAACAATCTCTAAAGGTAATTGTGGATGACAGATCATTAACCCTCTGCACTTGTATGTCCCACATAGCGGGACATACGGAAAAGCCCGATGCACTCGTATGTCCCGCTATGCGGGACATCCCTGCAGTGGCGGTTTGCAGCGCATCGGGACCGCCGCAAACCACCGATCTGTGTGTGCCGGTTTGTGGGCATGTAATAGTACATGCCCACACAGTCAGTGCCCCCCAGCCCCATTCCTGCTCTCCCCCATCAGCCGTAGAAGGAAGTGACATTTAAATTTAAAGGGACTCCGAGCTCAAGTAAAAAAAAAAAGTTGTACTCACCCGGGGCTTTTTCCAGCCCAGTGCTGGTCGGGAGGTCCCACGACGGCGTCCTGGCTCCTCTCCTAGTCCCCGCTCCGGAATGGCTGACCGGCCACAGCCCAGGCGACACTCTGCTGAGTGTCGGGCTGTTCCTTCCGCGTATGACGCGGCTGACGTCACACGCCGGCCGCCTCGCGTCATCACGGCGGCCGGCGTGAAAGTACTGCGCATGCACAATTTTTTTTTTTTTACTTACTTTTTTTTCACTTTTTTTTTTTTTTTTTAATACAAATGTGACATAGACCTTTTATTCTGACCTTTTACTCTGTACTTTTAATATTATAAACTATATGTTGTATGTATATTCATGTATATGCTTTTTATCAAGACCTGGTTAATCTCTGCTATTTATTATATCTTTTTGGCAAATGTTGTAGTTGTAGTTACTGCTGTGTATCTGGGCCACCTCCAACATGGTGGCCCATCAGTACTGAGAACCAGGCATGCCTCTTCCAAGATGGCGGCCTGACTCCTCTTTAAAAGGGTAAGTCCTTGTAGGCTCCGTCCACTGATGATTTACTTCCTCTCCCCAGTTGATGTCACATCCTGAACACTATTTAGCATGCTCAGACACTCTCTGCCATTACAGAGGTGCCGAGTGTTGTTTGTTTTGCTAGATGGTAAGTCCTGGTGGGTTCACCCACTTACATTTTGTCTTTACTGCTGCCATCTGTAATTTTTAACCCCATACTGGGGTATGTTCTGTTTCGTTTGTTTTGCTGCCATTCACACTCTTTTACTACCTTTGATCTACAGTCACCTCTTTTGCTACTTGATCATTAACTTGCACGTCCCATGGCTATAATTGACAAACCCCTTCCTTTCCCCCCCCCCCACTCCCTCCTCCTGATACACAACTTTCCCTTGGCCCCTCCCCCCCCGTCCCCCAGGTTTCCCCCATCCCCCACCCCTGTGTGGTTCTCCTCCCCTCCCATTCTTTCCCCCCACCAACACAACCCACCAACATAACAATTCTATAATACAAAATACTGTACCTTTACTGCCAATATACCATATTATGTTGCACATGTTTGTCACTCATTGATCGAAGCTTTAAATGTAGGATGTATCATAGCAGAAACAATATACCCTCTGATCTCTGTCATTTGCAGCTGTAACTCCTTTTTCTATTGCCTGAGGAAGCGGGCACTGACCCATGAAACGCGTTGCTTTGTTTTATCTGGAGTTCCCACCCAGCACATATCAGCAAATACAGCGCTGGTCCTTAAGGGGGGTAAAGGCTGGGTCATCAAGTGTTTAAAAAAAACCTCCGAGCAGAAACGACATCCTTTAGGAAAGAACTCCGAGTGGAAAGGGTATCTACCTGAAGACTGCGTCACGCCAATGGGCGTGAAGGCGGCGACAGCCCCAGGACCGCCTAACAGTCCAGGATTCGCTGGCTGGGGGAGGGAGGGGTTTGAAAAAATAAATAAATAAACTGTGAAAAATAATACAAAAATAATGACATAAATATCTATTAAAAAAATAAAAAATAAACACTAGGGTGGCGATCAGACCCCACCAACAGAGAGCTCTGTTGGTGGGGAGAAAAAGGGGGGGGTGAATCATTAGTGTGCTTTGTTGTGCGGCCCTGCAGATTGGCCTTAAAGCTGCAGTGGCCTATTTTTTTAAAAATAGCCTGGTCTTTAGGGGGGGGGGTTAGCACTGTGGTCCTGAAGTGATTAAAGCAAATGTACAGTGACAATAAACTGCTGAGATAAACAATTGTATACATATTCCTAATCCTAAATAGTATTTTCCTTGAATCTTATAGTATTACTTTGATTTTAAAGGTTAAAACTTCAAAATGTAAAGATGTGTCTTCATTTGAGTTTCAGGTGAATGACCACAGTTTTTTGTATATGTTTATGCAGCCTTCATACAAAACCTCTATTTGGTAAATCTGAAACAAATATTTTTTGGCTGATTGTCTTATTAATGTTGTTTTTTTACTAAATTAAAAATCAAAAGAAAATGGACAGTTTTTCCCATCACTAATGAAAGTTAATCAGCAGTTAAATGTGTATAGCGTGCCACACTGGATTAATACATGTTAATACATTGGCAATGGATGAATAAGCTATTATCTAGACTGTCAGGTTTGGCTAACCCATTATCCTTTCTGCTAGAGGGCACAAAGCTCTAAATCTGGGAGTGGTATAACTGGAAGAGGTGCCCTATAGCCTTAATCTGTAAGTGGTGAGAATGACCTGTTTACAGGTGAGAGGACAGCTGAGTGCTGCCCTGAAGCTAGACACCAATCCTTACATTCTCTGACAGCAAGCTAATTACGTTAGTCAGTGTTACATTAGATAATTAACTATTTGGATTTTTGGATGAATAAGCTTATGAGAAACATTCAGACATTCACGGTGGGTGTTGCATTGATTGTGACAGCAGGAACCCAATGCAACAGACAAGGGAAGGGGCACTTGTTGGGTTGTATACAGTGAAGCATATAGTCAATGAAAAGCATGCTTCATTGTCACTGCATGTAGTGCGTTATGATGATGCATGTCATTATACTGTAACGCACCTGCCACACTGTGAATGTCACTTAGGTGGTGGATTGCAGTGCGTTAAGTTATCGTCAAATTAATAATAAGTATGACCCTATGTTTAATATACATGTCCATTGTGAATAGGAAGATAGAAGCTCACATATATTAGTTTTGTAGGCAGCAATTACAGTATATATGGAAATGAAAATATTCCTGAAAATAAATCTGTAAAGGATACACAAATGACAAATGACAAATGACTATCAGGCCATTGCTGGGGGGGGGGGGGGGGGCAATGACTTTACAATACTGTACCATTATACTGTTTCTACGCATCCATGGACTTACAAGTTGGAACATTGTTCTGAAAATTCAAAAAATGCAACAGAAATTAATGAATGCTTAACTGGCACACTACTAGCCCCTTCCATATTATTGTATTGTGCTATTCATGCCTCTTTTGTTTTGCTACTCACCAATCCCCATTTACAAGTTATAATTACCATCCATAATTTAACAGAAGTTGTGTATATAGCAATTCCATAAAGCACAGTGTGCTAAAAGTAGCTCTGAGATGTCCCTACCTGCAAGTGCCACTCTTGGCATCTGTCTGGTTTGCCTATGCCTAAACACAGCCGTGGTCATTCAGAATTGCTCCTGACAGAAATCCCAGGTAAACTCATCCTACCTAATAAAAGGCAAGTGTCGCTGCGTCCAATGTCCTTCCGTCAGAGCTTTTTGTACACTGCGCATGTGCAGGGACGCAGAGACACTGCCGAGAGCCGGAGAAGGAAGGGGCCAGAAGGGGCGGGCGTGTGTGCGTCATGTGCGGTGGCGTGCGCGCGATGAGTGCGTGGTGGGCACGCGCATGCGTGCGGCCCATTAGGGACAGGCTTAGGTCCACTAGTACATTATAAATCGACAACTGCATAGGTGTACAATCAGCATTATAGGTATGCAGTGTTCTCCCCAGGCTCTGTTAGCCGGGTGCTCCACCCGGCTAGTTTTGGTGAGCACCTGGCTGTCATTGGCTCACCTCCTCCTCTGCTGTAAGCAGAATTGTTCAGAGAGGTGCCGGCCCAGCATTCTCTCATGTCGCCCCACCCGGCTACTTTTTCATGCCACCCGGCTGGAAAAAAATTCTGGGAAAAACACTGGTATGCCCTTGTCTGTATCACATTTCATTGTCTAGGATGATTATACCAAGTCAACTAGGAGCCAATGGATAATCCTCAGGACATTTATTAGTTTTCTTTTTGTTTTTTGTATGTACATCCGTCACTATTTTGTTGCCTGCAGATAGTACAAATTTTCTCTTTAGTTTGGTGGCTTACAATAGGGCATCAATGTCTGACCTATTTTTATGTGAAATTTATTCTAACTCAGCTTGAAATTTACATATTTCCAGTCTCTGAGAATAAGATGCTAGTAGAATTAAATTCTGTAGAAGAACCGCTATCTGACCTATATATCAGATTTGTTGTGGGTGTCTGATTCTTTTTCCTACTTAAATTCAAGCAGGCAGCTTCTCTAGCAGTCAGACAGTCTTTCGTGATCAGTCCAGGTGGCAGCTGCAAGTCTTCAGATGTCTTTGTAACTGCTGTACAAGTTCAGAACACAAGCAGAAGAGGCATTCATTAATAAATACTTAGTCATAGGAGGATTTATTGTTTTTCTTTTGCTAAATCCACATTCTTTCTCTGCTAAGACCATATGTAAATACTTCCGGTTCCTGTAAGCATTCCAGTCTCACATCTACAAAGTGTAGGAGAATACAGAAGAGCAGGAGAGAGCAATGAGTAAGGTGAAATCTGACCTCGGCATGGATATGTAAACCTGCAGGTGGAGACTTGGAAACGAGACGTGGTACAGGACAACTGAATGGATGGGAAAAGTCAATCTTTGAAGCACAGAAGAAGCTGGAAGGAGAGGGAAATAGTAATGTAACTGCGTGAGAGTTCCCTCGCTGTTATATTTCAGCATGTCCCATCCCTTCAGTACCTAGATCATGAGATTGGCTGCTACATGTGCTTGTCTGCTCCTGATGCCTCTGGCTTTCATGCAAACGTTAAACAACTGTACCATCAATATTACAAAGGCACCTTGTAACACCTTCATGAATTTTACATACGAAATGGAGGTAAGTGACAAAATACTGATCATTTTCATATCTATTGCTTGTATTCGGTGAACTGCGGTATTACTAATGGGATTATTAACTTCGTATGATTTTACTTTACAGAATGTGAATGTCTCAAGAAAGCGGGTTCTGGTTTTCAAGCATCACTTTAATCAGCTGAGTGTAAGTCTGGAATGTGAATTAATGGGTCTGTTCATATAGGCAGGTGCTTACAGGATGAAGTGAAATGATATTTAAATGATGTGGAGGGCATTTTGAGGTGATGAGTGTAGATTCTAGGTGACGTTAGGTATTGAATGTATGGCGGTAATGATGGAATCCTCACTGTGATTAAACACAATTCAGTAATTTGTGGAACCCAATCAAAATCTATTCTCTGCATGGGGACTGTCCAGCGACTGTATGGCAATGCACAGTATGACCCCCTGGCACAGACCCAGAGACAGTTTGTGGTCCCTATACAATAGTTTCAGAACAGGCGCAATCCAAATCATTTTATTGAAATGTTTAACTTTTGATATTTATGTAGGATCGGTGGCACTATTTTTCCCAGTTAGTGTGGCTTGATACTGATTGTTATATATAAAGCAAACTGCAGTAAATTGTGCATTGTTGGGCTGACAGCAGAAATGCCGGCATGTATACAAAGCAGAGCTCTGCCCTCACTCACTCCAGCCACCCTCAGAGTAAAAGCCAGCAACGCTCACTAATTTATGTTGAGGCACACATTGCACAGAGAGTCCATTGGTGTCACTTGCAGATCATTAGTGATTCATTAGTGGGAATACCATAGGCAATATGGCAAACCAGAACTGATGATCTAACTGTCTGCTATAATGTGGAATACAAATTGCAAACTCCATTTAGGAAGAACACAGTATGGTTGCTAAAAAGAAAGCTGATTAGCTGATGTGTGATTGCAGTGGGTCACAAAGGCGTCTGCAGTGAGATTTTTTTTTTGTAATAAATCCAAGCTGTTTTAAATTTAATTACAACTTGCTATGGAAACATGAATGTAGATGTAATCCACAGCTAGGGAAATCAGCCTTTACAGAGAAAGACTCAAGACAGCTGACAATCAACAGCCATCGTTACCGATTGTTTTCTTTTTTTATCATGTTAATTGGTAGGGCAATTCACAGATGATTCTTTCTCTGTGTGGACTTATTTTAGTATTGTTGGATTCCCTGTTCCCTCCTAGCATCCAGGACAGTACAGCAATTTCATGAGTCATTACTGTGGTGTGTCTCACATATCTTATAGACGTAATTGCACAACCACTACACCTATTCCTTTTGGCAACCATCACTATGATCTGATAAGACTCAGCTGAGGGAAAGAAAATTCTAACCACTTTATAGCAGGATGTTTTTAATGAATGCACTCTAGGTTTTATGGATCACTTATGGCATTCCCACATAGGATACTCAGGAATCACTGGAAATCCCTGAGGCAGGGATCAAACTTCAGAAAAAATGAATCGCTTTGCTGCACATCAAAATATATAGAGAAATGCATGTAATGATAGTTTATGGTGCTGCTGCGTTTTCCGGAGGCATATGTGATACTGCATAGTATTCGAAAAAATGACTTTTCTGCATAACACATGCGTTTTCTCATTGACATCAATGGCTCTTGTAAGAAAATCATGTGATAAAATGCACCACAAAATGCACAATTGTGAGGCAAAACACTTGTGGGGAATCGGCTGCAATTCCAGCAGATGCAAATGTGACCCCGCGGCCCGCCCTTAGTAAATAAGATGCATAGAGGATACCAGCCATCAGGCACTTCCAGACAGGGACGGATCTAGACCAAGTTGCCCCAAGTTGCGCCTGGGGCAAGGTCAGGTTTTGGCGCCTAAACTGCCATTCCCCATCCACATTTTGCCGCCTTTTTAAGAATTCAACAAACTGCACCTGGGGCAAGAGACCCGCTTGCCCCCCCCTAGATCCGTCCCTGCTTCCAGAGAGTCCTGGAGGATAACAAAACATTTGTGCATTTTCTTTTTAAGTTGTGGTTCTCTTTTGTAGTATTTATGTACCACATACCGGTATATTTGTCCGTTTAGGAGTCCAACATTTTGTCAAAGCTGAGACAGATCCAGAAACAAACAAAACCTATATATGAAAGTTGCATATCCAAACATAAAATAGATACAGCACTCCGCCTATTCAAACTCAGCGAAAGCACGCAAGTTGATTGTTGATCCCTGAGGCGAATTTGTGTGATCTGAGGTGTGGCTATGTTTAGTCACTCAGCACAGTGATATATGCCTCTATCAAAGAGCTGCATCTTACCTGCATATTTTCGTTCCAGTCTTAACTACTACGCATTAAATTGTATTACTTGTCTGATCTTTTCTTAATAATATCTGGGACATTTATTAAAGTGAAAGTTCAATCAAATGTTGCTGATTTTGTTTTAAACCCTGCCAGGCATTTATTGATCATTTTAAAATATATTGCTGTACTTGGCAGTGATAATAGTAATTATAAAGTGATCTAAGGTTAAATAGCTTACTAAATATTACTTTTACTCTGCAAACTGCTTAGTCTGATATTAGAAAAATATCCCCGTGTAAGTTCCAACATTCAGGTGATAGGATTTCTTATTCTCTTTAGCAGGGGATTTTTCAATAACTAGTAAGGTCAAAAGAGGTAGACGACAGATATAAGCTCTTTGTTAACCTTTCTCAAAATTATTACAGTGTACACCCCGTTATGGGGGTAAGACACCGCTAACAGATACATTTATAAGCAATAAACACACATTGCGTTATGCTTTTAATCAAGTAATAAGTAGTTACCGTAGTTAGTTTTGTTATATGGTATATGCCTCATTCTTTCTGTTTTCTAATTAATTTACTGTGACGACCATTAAGAATCCTCTTGTGTCCCTGCCAAGCATACCGCAGCCATTCACATAGTTCCAGACCTTGCTGGCAATTGGACAGAGCAAACAAATTCCATGCTTCTTGTGAAACAGGTTTGCGTTAGCAACCATAGCACACTTGAAATGACATCACAAGTCTCTAGGTAACCCTACTATCTGAAAAAAACAAAAAAACAAAACTGGCACTCCAAAACTCTTCTTGCAGACTCTTTCAGTTTACGTGCTGTCATACATTTTTGTTATAGTTTTTGTGGTTTGTGTGTGTGTTTGAGAAACTTTCATTTACCTCCTGACATGGTTTTATTGAGTGTGGAAAGAGTCACCTATTCTCAAAGCAGATCTGTGCTAATATCTCAAAATCATTTCTGAGGGTAAGGCTTACACTGTGCAACACTCTCAGCAGTGTTTTTTTTGTTTTTTGTTTTTTTTTTAAATGACCTTGTACATAGTCCTGTCAGCCCTTGCTGCACTTATGTGTGGAGGTCTGCCCAACCATGGATGGATCCCACCCCATCTGACTGTTTTATAGCCTTTGTATTGGATCACATACTGGAGAAGGACTTCTATATCTTGAAGCCTGTATGTAGATCCAACATGGCTTTATGTCATATTAGTTTTTTTAAACATAACTATTGGAGAGAGGATGATATAGCCACATACAGTACACCCTATGCATTCTGGCCACCAGTCATTGTTTTCTACATTTTTTTTACACAGCTTGGTATATCTCAAGTCAATCCGATCATTTTGGCACAGCAGATAGAAACAGCTACTTATCTTATCAATGAGCTTCTGGCTAAAGTAGAAGTTTCAGTAATAACTCTTCCAGCAACTTGGATATATATATATATATATATATATATATATATATATATATATATATATATATTAGTAGTAATTTGTTGATTAGTGTTAGTGCCAAAAATACATTCTAAAGTATTTTTCCCTATTAGAAAATATTCAAATTTTACCTGTGAAAATGTGATATTTGTCTAAAAGCTCTTCAATAACTGTTAAATAAGAGCTGTTGTCGATTGGTTCATATCACTGTGTGCAGAAAAGGTCACCCAATGGGGAGCTGTACAGAAGAAAGCATTATTTTCAGAAGTGAGAAAAACCAGGGTCAACATTTGAAAGAATAAAAAAAAGTGTGTGCTTCATACCATACTCACTTCAGGGTTCTTCTTAGGCTTCCAATTCAGAATGTTGGTACTCACACCCTAGGCCCAATACTAGAGTAGTGTCTGCACCCCTCTGATGGTAGCCCAGACAAGAGTGTCAAATGTATGCAATCTTGTGCAGCTTGTGACTGTACCAGGCAAATTCCAGGCTGCATACATTTGCATAAAATGAACATAAACTTTACATCAACTTGAAATGAATAGCATCTCATAGACCATCTCTAGTGATATTCTGTCCCATTGCCATGTATTATAGTTATTACTATTGTGTTATTTTATTTTACAGGATACAGAAAAAGTATGCCTTTTAAAAAAGGTAATTGAATTTTATACATTAGTAAACCAAGATGTATGGAGCACCAAAATCCCAGAAAACCGTGTCTGTGAAATGTACACCAATCTAGTATATTTTGAAGATCACTGCCTAAAATGTGTAAGTTTATTTATGTAGCTGGCTGCTGTACATTGCATTCCTATGTGTTGTGCTTCCTAATCTGCCATAACATCAACACTAATGAATCTTCACAATTACCTTGGTAGGCATCTCTGTATCCATAGCAGTTTGTACAGATGAGTCTAAAGGTCCTGACATTAGGAATGGAATTGTGGGAATGCTAGAAGAGATTTTGTTCTCAAAATAATTGTGCAAGTTAAAGCTATACATGACAGTGCACTAAATATTTGCTGTTTATTTCTGGGTGCAAAGCATTGTTGCATGTTAAAAAGAGACTTGGCTGTCAATATTTCAGGACATCCAGTACTTTGACCTTTTCATGAAAGATGATGTTCCTCGCCTGTTTGCGTCCAAATTGTTCCCTGCTATTAATGATATAATTCTGCTAGCCCCTCCTGTCTCATGTATATAGTGTATATTGTTTCATCTTGTTTTACATTTGAAACTATATTTTCAGAGATATGTACAAAAAAAGCAGGGGTCGAGTGGAGCGTAGACGCTTTTTTCAGAGGGTAGACGTCGTCCACCCTGGCCTGTGTGGAGGGGAGCAGCGCAGAGAAGGAGAGCTCCTTCCCTCACCTTGGGGCTCCCCCTCCCTCGCTCTCCCCTCCAGAACTAAGTCTTGTACTGTGTTTGGCAGTGGGCGGAACTAACTTCCGTCTTGCTCCAAGCGCCAGAAGTTCTGGTGCCGCTGCTCTTGTCTGGACCAGACCAGACTAGCAGCAAATGCATTAGACCATCCCGCGCCTGCAACAAGACGGAGGTAAGTTCCGCCCGCTGCCAGCCGCCGCACAACACTTAGTTCTGAAGGGGAGAGCGAGGGAGGGGAGCCCCAAGGTGAGGGAAGGAGGGGAGAGACGTCCCCCCTTCCCCACTGCTGATCCCACAGCTCTCCTTCTCTGTGCTGCTCCCCTCCTGCTGGGGGGACACCTGGCTACCTATTCTGGGGACATATACCTCTGCCTACATATAGTTCCATAGTTATTTTGGTTGAAAAAAGACATACGTCCATCGAGTTCAACCAGTACAAAGTACAACTCCAGCCCGCCCCCTCACATACCCCTGTTGATCCAGAGGAAGGCAAAAAAAAACCCACAAGGCATGGTCCAATTAGCCCCAAAAGGGAAAAATTCCTTCCCGACTCCAGATGGCAATCAGATAAAATCCCTGGATCAACATCATTAGGCATAACCTAGTAATTGTAGCCATGGATGTCTTTCAACGCAAGGAAAGCATCTAAGCCCCCTTTAAATGAAGGTATAGAGTTTGCCATAACGACTTCCTGTGGCAATGCATTCCACATCTTAATCACTCTTACTGTAAAGAACCCTTTCCTAAATAAATGGCTAAAACGTTTTTCCTCCATGCGCAGATCATGTCCTCTAGTCCTTTGAGAAGGCCTAGGGACAAAAAGCTCATCCGCCAAGCTATTATATTGCCCTCTGATGTATTTATACATGTTAATTAGATTTCCTCTAAGGCGTCTTTTCTCTAGACTAAATAAACCCAGTTTATCTAACCTTTCTTGGTATATACTGGGGACATATACCCCTGCCTACATATACTGGGCACATATACCCTTGGCTATATATACTGGGGACATATACCCCTGCCTACATATACTGGGGACATATACCCCTGATTACATGTACTGGGGACATATACCGCTGCCCACATATACTAGGGACATATACCCCTGGCTATAGATACTGGGGACATATACCCCTGCCTACATATACTGGGGACATATACCCCTGCCTACATATACTGGGGACATATACCCCTGCCTACATATACTGGGGACAGCTATACACCTGGCTACATATACTGGGGACTACTATACACCTGGCTACTTATGGAACATATACACCTGGCTACCTATTCTGTGGACATCTATACACATCAATACACCTGGCTACCTATGGGACATATATACCTTAAGTGTATTTTGGGGAACCGCTGCCAGATTATGTGTATGTTAGGGGAACAGCTGCTGCCAGATTACACGTATTTTGGGGAACTGCTGCCAGATTGTGTATGTTTGGGGACCACTGCTGCCAGATCACATGTATTTTGGGTGTTACGTGTATTTTGGGTGATCCGCTGCCAGGTTTCGCATATTTTGGGGAACTGCTTCCAGATTATGTGTATGTTGGGGGAACTGTGCTGCCACATTGTCTATTTTGGGGGGACCACTGCCATATTATCTGTATTTTGGAGGAACTTTTACCAGATTACGTGTCTTTTTGGTGAATTACTGTCAGATTACATTTATTTTTGTGGAATACACTACGGCAGAGCTCAAAATTCAACGGCAGACCTTTTACATCACTGCTAAGGTCATGTATATTTGGCCCCACCCATGACCACACCCACTTTATGCTTGGCCACACCCATTTTTTGGCACGCCGCAGGGGTTTTCGGGGTCAGTCCACTCACCTCTTTTCATAAGACTAGACCCCTGATAAAAAAGCTATGACATTATACAAAATAAAATCTCTGTGACTGCTGATTTAGACCACATAGACCAATCCAATTCAATTTTGATTATAAGTTTTCTCCTAGGAGATAATTTTTAATCTTCTGTTCAAAATAGCTTTTCAGCACTCTGCAATTGAAAAAGTACCAAAAAGTAAGTGAAAAGTTCTGTCAAAATTATCCTGAGTATTTTCTTGCTTGCTAGTGGTTTAAAAGGCATTTTACTGATAAGGTATGAAAATATCACCTAGGAGAAAACTTAGGAGAAAAGGTGAATTGGGTCTATAAACATCAGCTGCTAGATGTCAAAGTTCAACTGTAGACATACAAGTAAGAATGCTTAAGTGAAGGCAGTAATGTTGATGTAATCAGGAAGGACATCTGGTTCAGATCTGCTGTCAAAATGAGCAGTTAACCACAAGAAACCAATCTTTAAACTAGTGCAACCTACTGTGGAGTGTGGAGAGGTTTCCTGCAGGTTGGTTGCTTAAAAGCCCCAAAAGAAATGATGGTGTTTGTTTGCAAAAAGTCCAACAGTAGAAGATAGTTTAAGAGACAGCCCTGTGTCTTATAGATACAAAAGTCCAACAGTAGAAGATAGTTTAGGAGAAAGCCCTAAGTCTTATAGATACAAAAGTCCAACAGTAGAAGATAGTTTAGGAGAACGCCCTAAGTCTTATAGATACTGGGTGTGAAGTAATCATCCTAACTTAACAGTTTACCAGAGGCATTACCATCCAGATGCTATAAACCTACCTTGAATTGTACTAAAAGTAGCTAATAACCTACCATAAGAGGACATAGGTGTCACATAGGTAGATGTTAATCGTTTTGATGGTACTGTGCACCTCAAAGGTGCAGCTTTCATTTAAATCAGAAGATAATTTTATCAACTTGAATGCTACCAAGAAAATGAGTGATCTATTATTTAAAATGTTGGGTTTTAGGAATTTGACTTGTATCACTACAGATCAAAAGGAATCAAGGACATTACAATGATTACTAAAAGTGTACAGATGGAAGAACTCCCTTGAAAAATTAGTGATGATGCAAGGTTGATGTGTACCTTCAGATAGCAGGCACCATTGGTAAACCCTAGACAGGAAGTGGTCACACAAATACCTGTGTAAGTACATAGAAGCTGAAAGGGAACAATAGTTCTGGTGAGGGCAGTAATGTTCACTGCTATGAATGCTGAGAGGCTAGTAGTGCAAAGTGTTTGTTGGGTACAATATGGGATGATCTTAAATCTTTTACTAAAACTTGGAGAAACAGCATTTCAACGTCTACCAAATTTCTAACTTGCCAAATGCACATGGTAAAAACTGAGGAAGTTGTCATACCTGCAGAACAAAATAGAATAATCTATTGTTTATGCTAATTATTTTTCCAAGCAGAGAATACTTCAGACTTAATATGGATTTCTGACCAACTTGAGTGTTTACAGAGTGATCAGTACTGGGCAAAAAAGGCTCTTCAATAGGTTTTACGGAAAAATGAGAATGTCTTCTCTTGGCATGATGATGATTTTGGTTATAGGGAAGCAATTATTCATATTATCAACACTGGGGCCAATTTCTGCAATCAGGAATGCTAGTGGAACACATTTCCCAGGTTATTTTAAAGAAGTAAAAAGTCCACTAGAGAAAACATAGGATGGAGAGATAATACAAGAAAGTCAAAGTCCATTAGCTGCTCTAATAGGGTTTGGAAGATATGAGGATGGGACATTGTGTTTCTGTGTAGACTATATAAAGCTGAGTTCCAGCACTTGCTGCATAGATTCCCCATTTCATCTCAAGAACAAAGAAATTGTTAGCCTTATTGGGCCTGCTTACTAAGTTGGAATGGAATCTACTTTTTTGCTGCCTTAAGTGCTGTGAATAAACTACTGGTGCAATATATGACAAATAAAAATCAAGAGGATTGACTGTCTGGAAGAATATCACTTATTTCAACCCAGCAGGCATTAAAGAGGTAAATACAGCAGAGCTTCACCCAAAGCAATTATCAAGATTCTTCATTCTGATAGGAAAATGTTGTTGACAGTATGAGGGAAATACAGTTAATGGTAGGCTTATTGGAAATGATTGGGTCAGTAAAAAGTAAAAAATAAATTTCAGAATAGGTTACAGTTAGGGAATAATGAAAGAGTGTAGGTTAAGATCATGTTTAGGTGACAGGCTCTGATGGCGCTAGGCATTTGGGGGGAATAGGGTAAACCCCATCTTAGGCAAAGATGTAAAATTACAATCTAATAACTTAGTGATTACAGTGGTCCAGTGCTGACTTTTTTATATGATACAAAGCTCCTGCAGCTAAAAATACTCTTAACGTTTTGATCTCGTAACTAGATGCTGAGCTTATCAAATCCTTTTCAGGTTCTGTGGATAGGGCCACTGCTGATGTTTGGATTGCATCATCTTGCTTTTTATATTGAAAAGGAGCAGGCACAGACTGAATGTTTCTAAAGGCTGGGACCCACTAAGAATCGCAAACCACAATCCCAAATGCTAGCCTTTTCAATTGTGGTTTGTGACATATAAAACAACAGTGAATTCCACCAGGATTCTCTGAGTGTTTCGAAGGAATGCAATTTTACCCACATTCCTTCAAATTAAAGCACTCCGAAAATCCTGCAGGTTGATGGCTACCCGGTAATCACTAAGATCTAATTGCAAGCACTGACAATTAGCGTAGTAGAATAACCCTCATAGGGTTCCACTTTTGTAGCTCTTTGATGATCACTGGCAATCGCTCCAAAAGAGCTTCTTATTGGGTCTCAGCACTAAGAAAATTGCAACCTATAGCAATGAGTGTTCAGGGCCGGAAGTAGTCAGTGTCTGGGCTCATGACCAGTTACTGTGATCATTTTACAATCAAATCATCAAGAAGCTTGTAGACAACCAAAACAGTTCTGCAAATGCACAGTGCCTACACAAATCTAAGAACATTTGTCCCTGTTGTAAGGATTACACTTATGTGTATGGTGGGTGAAGGAGAAGAGCACGGGATCCATGTAGTCCTGATTAGCGTATGGCAGGGGATAATAAGGGGTTATGGTTAGGAAAGTAGTAATCTAGACATTGTTGATACTATTCTATTTACACCCTGATAACTCGCAGGCAGACGAATGGTTCTGGAATTTCAGTACTGTCTGCACTGGCAGTCAGTATAGTAACTACTATATACCAACTGTTAGTACAAGGGAGAAAGGAAATGTAATAAACACAGTGTTTCCTAAACCTTTCCTAAAGTCCCACCAACGCTGCATGTTTTGCAGGTAACCTCATATATGTCGAAGTGGAGTCTTTGGTGTCTCAGCAATGTGCTTTAACTACCCTGAACGTCAACCCTTGGTGGGATTTCAGAGCAGATTTGGGAAACACTGGAAAGATTGCAGGTATATTTGAACATATTTGTATATATACACATGTAGTCCATATTTGTTTTATTGTTACTATAAGAGCAGATTTCACAGATACACTGGATTTAATTTAAATACCTATTCTAATTCAGTGCATAGCTTTAAACTTCAAGCATGAGCTGCTGATTTTTTAAAGTATTCACATTTTGCTAAATTCAATTCTTATTAAACATCTACTGATGTGAAGGGAGAATCCTTAGATTTAAAAAAAAAAAAATTAATCAGTGCTAATGCATGTAAATTGTCTTGTAAGGGGGTCACCAGTACTGTTCTGAACTGATCTATTAAAGTTGACCTGAACTCTTGCACAGGACAGAAGGAAACATATAGAAATGCACCCTGTATGTATTTAGAGAGCTTACGCTGTCTAATTCCCCCTCATCTGTGTTTAAGCACAAGTTGTAATTTGATCCATCAGCTGTGTCAGCTGACTACCACAGCAAAGAGCTAATTGATAAATACAGGAAGTTAACAATATAGCTGATTCCATGAAAGCAGGAAGTAGCGACACTGAAGAATTGTTGCAGGATTTGTATCAGCAGTAACAAAGAAATGTTTTTCTGTATAGGTTATTATGCTATTGCGTATCTTTTAGAGCAGAGAGGACGTTCTGAGTTCAGGTCTGCTTCAATCCAGCACATTTAGGTTACTTTGTTTATTTTGAGCAACTAATCATTTCCAATAAAAAGAAATAGTTACATAAAGTGACAGCTGTACTAAAATAAGTAAACATAATCATTTGGCAAACAAATTCCCAATTTTCAGAATAATTTAGTGACGGTGAAGTGTAATGACAGATATTTCTGTTCACTTGGAGAGTGCAGTCATATACAGAGAGCAGATTTAAATCTTTTAGATCTCCTTGCATAGCGTGCCTGATAAAGTGATGATGATCTCTCTGGAATGCTTGCTATTATAATTTATTTATATATACACTGTACAATTTATGGTAGATCAGATAAACAATCGTACCACTTTAGCTGCTAGCTTTGCACTGCACCATGGAGTACAAATCGATAGCACATGTCCAATCTATATCAATATTTGACTTATATTGTGATTTAAAATACGGTCAGATGCACCATTGTTTGCAGTAGATTTGTGTTAGGTTTGATTTTCTCATTGAATCTAACATCTAATCTATTAAAATGTCTAACAGTGTATGCCTAGCTTTAGCCAGAAAATGTATAAATTGTCTACATTTTCCTGACATCGGCTAAAATTCGCTTTTTTAGAGAGAGATACCTAGGAGTCAAAACCCCAAAATAATATCTAAATGCATTTCTCTTTTATTGCCTAGTCCAATAACTGTAATCTGTCAATTTGGATCATAGGGGATGCAGAGGTTGCAATGGAACTAGGGCTCATGGATCATAGGGGATGCAGAGATTGCAATGGAACTAGGGCCTGTGATTCCTAGGGGATGCAGAGATTGTAACAGAACTAGGGCCTGTGGATCATAGGGGATGCAAAGATTGCAATGGACCTAGCCTGTGGATCATAGGGGATGCAGAGATTGTAATAGAACTAGGGCCTGTGGATCATTGGGGATGCAAAGATTGCAATGGACCTAGCCTGTGGATCATAGGGGATGGACCTAGCCTGTGGATCATAGGGGATGCAGAGATTGTAATAGCACTAGGGCCTGTGGATCATTGGGGATGCAGAGGTTGCAATGGAACTAGGGCCCGTGGATCATAGGGGATGCAGAGGTCACAATGGAACTAGGGCCCGTGGATCATAGGGAATGCAGAGGTTACAATGGAACTAGGGACTGTGGATCATAGGGGATGCAGAGATTGTAATAGAACTAGGGCCTGTAGATCATAGGGGATGCAGAGATTGCAATGGAACTAGGGCCCGTGGATCATAGGGGATGCAGAGATTGTAATAGAAATAGGGACTGTGGATCATAGGGGATGCAGAGATTGTAATAGAACTAGGGCCTGTAGATCATAGGGGATGCAGAGATTGCAATGGAACTAGGGCCCGTGGATCATAGGGGATGCAGAGATTGTAATAGAAATAGGGACTGTGGATCATAGGGGATGCAGAGATTGTAATAGAAATAGGGACTGTGGATCATAGGGGATGCAGAGATTGTAATAGAACTAGGGCCTGTGGATCATAGGGGAGGCAGAGATTGTAATAGAACTAGGGCTCGTGGATCATAGGGGATGCAGAGGTTGCCATGGAACTAGGGCCCATGGATCATAGGGGATGCAGAGGTTGCCATGAAACTAGGGCCCATGGATCATAGGGGATGCAGAGGTTGCCATGGAACTAGGGCCCATGGATCATAGGGGATGGAGGGGTTGCAATGGAAGTACTGCCCATAGATCAGAGGCTCCTCCTTAAGCAACTGCATATGTTTTTCAGAGTTGCTGTAGTGGTAATGATCACCTATTCCCCTCCTATCTCTTACACTTATGTCACACTGGAGTTGTCCTTGACTCACAGGCTTTGTTGTTCTATACAGTGTTCTCCCCAGAATTTTTTTTCAGCCGGGTGGCATGAAAAAGTAGCCGGGTGGGGCGAGATGAAAGAATGCAGGGCCGGTGCTTCTCTACACATTTCTGCTTACAGCAGAGGTGGAGTTAAGCCGATGACAGCCGGGTGGTCACCAAAACTAGCCGGGTGGAGCACCCGGCTAAAAGAGCCTGGGGAGAACACTGCTATATCATGCAATTGTTAAATATATGCAATGGTGGGATAGAATGGAGGAGGGGCAAAGTGTTAAATTCACTGTGGGGTCCATGGCTCTGCAGATACACCACTGCACTGGAGGGCACTTCCCCTTGATATCCATTGGTTACAAACTATGCAAGCAGTTCAACAGCTTGAAGATGAAAATTACTGTACTTCTGGAGAACCTACAATAATTTAACATCAGACATTGGCTATTTCAATTGTAAAATCATTTAATGAATCATTTAGTCTAGGAGAACATATCACTAGATTGAAAACCGTGCTAAATATTGCAGGCAGAATATGAAGGAGAACTGGTTTAACCACCTACAGGAGTCTTTTACAATATAGTAATAGTCCCGCCTGAGGCCAGGAAAAAATAATTTCAGCTGAGACATGAAAGGCAAGGGGTATTTAGATACTAATCAACTTCCCTTCATATTTTTAAAGGAAATATGCCAAGAAATGTTTGGAAATAAGACACAAGCAAAGAAGGTAAGTCAAACTTATTGGTTATAATATTACACTTTACAAAGGTTGCTTATTTTCAGCTAGTGTTTTTGCACTGTTCACATTCTTAGATACATTTTCTTACACCATTCAGCTTCTCAGAATTGTAAAACTGGTGCCTCAGAAAGATTTCCTACAGTTGTCAGTCACAGATGTGGCTGATGAGTGTATACAGAGCATGTACTACACACTGTTGGTATTACTGCCACCAGCTGACCATGAGTACTGGTGGTGGTGGGCAATACCTGTGAAAACTGCCAGTATAACAAAGATGCCAGCCAGCTCATCAATATCATTATTTTAATCTTAAAGCATTTTGTTTGCAAGAAGTCCATATATCCAGTGATTCAGGAGGGACCCCATTTTTAACGAAGGCAGTAGTTCAAGGTAAAGCTTGTGCAGGCCAATTCACTCCCTCTCGCCATCTGCACATATAAAACCTCCATATACCAAATGGCTAATGGCTAGTGGTGGCAAAACCTTTGTACGGGTAGATCGCAATAGCCATGGCAAAGGCCAACACATGTTTTATATTAAACTATTGTGTACCTTAAAAAAGAGGTCCTTTTGGGGCGGGGGGGCAGAGGGACTAATTAACTTATCTGTATGTTTTGGGGGTATGGTAGGAAACTGGAGAGCCCAGAGGAAATCAATGCAAACACACATACATGTTGTCCTGGCCCAGATATGAACCAGGGACTCTAGTACTGTTAGCTATACACTATGCCACTATGCCACGATCGTAAGTAAGCAGCATATCCCCCAAATAACAGTACGGGGGATTATATACGAAAAAGTAATTTTTCATCACAAAAAAATTGATTGCATATCTCAAATTGTTTTTATCTTTTGATCTATCGACTGGTAGAAAATTCTGATCAATTTTTGGAAAAAATTCAAGAGTGTATGGTGATTGTTTCGATTTTTCAAACAATACAATCAATTAAGAAAAATATCTTTAGTGTTTTGTCATCTTTTAGTTTCAAATACTTTTATTGAATATAGCACAGCACAAGCAGAACATATCAAGTTATGATAACATTAGCAAATGTCTTACAGAATTGGAAATCAAGGCTGAAGATTGTTGCTCGTAGACTGAAGATATATAGCTATATTATACAGTAAGAAAAAGAAAATGAAGAAGATAACAATATCAGCAGTATAACATTACGCTTAATTATAGCATAAAGAACGATAGCTCCTAATTAGTCATAGACTGAGGAGCTATATGGAGAGACACTCTATCCCGCTTAAGGGGATGTGAGTGTTGTCAGGTTCATTAACGGTACAAGGGTGGAGGCCGACCCAGGAGGGGACGGAGTGTATATTGGGTAGCTATGCTCTCTGTATGCAGATCGAGTCGGTAACAATGGTTTAATCGTGGGGTTATATGTAGGCTACTTTGGATGTTGTATCCTTAGGTCTCCTCTCGTATGGATCTGGAGACTCCTCTAGAGCATGCCTTGTCTAGCTATGGTTGCCATACCTTGGTGAAGTGGTCAAAATGGTCGGATATTCTAGCGTTCAGTTGTTCGCATTGCATGATATAATTAATTCTATCTCGGACTTGCTTATATCTCAGATCTGGTTGTAGCCATAAGTGAGCTATATGCATTTTTGTGGCTAAAGCAATAAATTGTGTTAGGTTGTGAGAGGCATATGGGATTTCTAATGGTTTGTAGCCCAGTAAGAGTATCTTAGGGTCAAAGTCTATAGGGATGTTTAAGTCATTTCGTATAAGTGCGTGCATTTTTTTCCATAGTTTGGATGCTTTTGGACATGCCCAGAATATGTGGTATAGGGAGCCTATGTTTGGGCAGCCTCGGTAACACTGGGAGGATTTAGTGTTATCAAATCTATGGATTTTTTGTGGGGTCATGTATGCCCTATGGAGCAGCTTTATTGAGGTTTCAAGCCCTGAGCTGTATAGACTTCCTTTAGATAATGTTTCCATACATTCTAGCCATGTGTTATCGTCTATTGCTTCTCCTATATCTAATTCCCAGTCTGCTTGGTATTTATGGCGGAAAGACTGTGATGGCTGGTTGAATGTTGAGTAAAGTAGAGATAGAACTCCTTTCTTGGTTGGGTCATTTAAGCATATACGTTCAAATTCAGTGGTGGTAATGTTTCCCCGGTGGGTAGAGAGGGACGAGGCGAAGTGATATATTTGGTAGGTGCGAAAAAATTCGCTCTGTTGATTAGGACTGATGTCCTTTAGTTGTTGGAGTGTTGGTAATTTATATCCATGAAGGATGTCCTTTATAGTGCATAAATTAGCATTTGTCCATTTTAGAAATGCTTGATGGTTGAGCCCTGTAGGAAAATCAGGGTTCCCACAAATTTCTGCTAGCATTGAGGTTTTAGACTGGAGAATATACTTCTCTCTCATCCCCCTCCACACATCTAGAGTATGAAAGACAGTTGGAGCTAAGTCCTGCAGTGGAGTTAATTTCCAGGTCCGAGACCACAACAATCCTTTCCAAGTTTTTGGATGAATAATTTCATTTTCCAGTTTAACCCATGCTGGAGTATGGTCACCCAGCATATAGGAATGGGAGGAGGGCCAATTGGGACGCTTTGTAGTAGCGCATGATATGTGGGACCGAGAGGCCTCCTAATGATTTATGGATCCATAGTATTTTTTTTGCTATTCTGGCCCTCCTGCCATTCCAGATAAATTTCAAGATATCATTTTGGAGAGCTTTCATATCATCATTTTTAACAGGTATAGGCAAGACTCTAAAGAGGTATGTCAATTTGGGTAGAAGAGTCATCTTAATTGATGATATACGACCAGACCATGAGATGTTATATTTTTTCCAGGCTTCTAATTCTTTCTTAAGGGATTGGATTAGAGGAGTGTAATTGAGTTTGTAGAGATTAAGGCTGTTGTTTGATAGGTTAATACCTAGATATTTCAAGTAGTGGCTTTTGTATTGGAATTTATATTCGTCTGCTATTTGCTTGGCTGTGGAAATGTTAATGTTGCAGAAAAGGGCTTCTGATTTGGTAGCGTTTATTTGTAGACCTGATAATTGGCCAAAGTGGATTAATGTTTGAGTGAGATTAGGGAGCGATGTTTCAGGGGATGTCAATGTCAGTAGGACGTCATCTGCGAAGAGGCTGATTTTGTTCGTGTTGTTATTGATAGTGTATCCTAATATACCTTGATGTTGGTTTATTGCACGTGATAGGGGCTCTATGGCGAGTGCAAACAAGGCTGGGGATAGTGGGCAGCCCTGTCTGGTGCCTCTGGTTATATTGAAACTAGTGCCATCTGAGCCAGGCAATTTGAGCGTTGCCCTTGGTGCAGAGTATAGTTGGTGTAGCCATTTTATATAATTTCCTGTAATCCCTGCATGATTGAGAGTGTTGAACATATAATTCCAGGCTAGGCTATCAAACGCCTTTTCAATATCTAATGTTAATAGCATTAGTTTGTTTTTATATCTGTTGGAATGATTAATGATGTCTATATTTTTACGGATATTATCCGTTGCTTGGCGTAGTGGTATGAATCCTACCTGGTCCATGGACACAAGGGCTGGCAGGAAAGTGTTCAGTCGGGTAGCTAGGATTGATGTCAATATTTTGTAATCTAAATTGAGTAGGGATATAGGTCTGTAGTTCTTAATATCAAGATGGTCCTTATTGGGTTTGGGGATTATACTGATTTGAGCATCAAGGTATTCTGGTGTTATCAGGGTGGGTTTGAGTAGGTCATTAAGGAAGGCTGTTAGGTGTGGTATTAATTCCTCTCTAAATTTTTTATAGTAGCCCGCACTAAACCCATCAGGGCCCGGAGCTTTTTTAAGTTTCAATTTTTTGATAGTTTCTGATACCTCCTCTTCACTAATTTTACTATTTAAAGAATCTACTGATTTTTTGCTTAGTTTGGGGAGATTTAGGCTGAGGAGGAACTGTTGGATATCTGCGTGGCTAGCGTCTGGTGGAGCCTGATATAATTTTTGAAAGAAGGCCTTAAAAGTTTGGAATATTTTGGTTGGGTTACTAGTTATGCTTCCTGTTGTTTTAATTTTATATATATTATTAATATTATTTTGATGGCGTAGTTTGGCTGCTAGCCATGAGTCTGGTTTGTTAAGGTATTTGTACTGTCTAGCCTTTGTCCATTTTAGAGCTTTTTCTACCTGGGATATTTGGGCTATATTTAGTTGAAGTTGGGTATCCTTAATCAGAGCAGCTAGGTATCTACTAGGGTATAGTTGATTTTCTATGGTGAGTCTTCTCAGTTTATAGAATAGGTTATCAGATTTCTCATGTCTTTTCTATTTAGCAGAGGAGGCTAGTTTAATTAGGTAACCTCTCATGGTAGCCTTGTGCGCTAGCCATATAGTTCTGTGCGACATCCCTTCGGTTTTGTTCTCTTTAAAGTAGGTAGTAAGATGGTCTGCAATAGTTTTTTTTATTATCCGGATTAATTAGAAGGGATTCATTTAACCTCCACACATAAGGGGATTTTGGGCCCTCCATTAGATCAATTCCAGCTAGTATTATGTCGTGGTCTGACCAGGATACTGGGATATGTCGTATATACAATAAAGATGGAACCACGGAGGTAGTTGTGAGTATATGATCAATTTTTGCGTAGGTATTGTGTGTTTGAGAAAAGTGGGTATAACCTTTTTTATTACCTTGTAATTCGCGCCAGATGTCTACTAGGAAGTTGTGTTCTAACTTTAATTGGAGTTGTTTCCTCTGTTTTTTGGTCAGTTTGTCTGGTGAGGGTTTGGATTTTTCTAGCGATTCCATGAGAGTGAAGTTAAAGTCTCCACACCAAAGGAATATTGTGTTAGGTTGGATATCAATTGTTTTTTGTAGTTGGGAGAAGAGTTGGAAAGCTGCTTCTGGGGGAGCGTAGGAATTGATTAGGTAGATCTTTTTCGAGTAAAGTTCGCCATGTAAAATTATGAATCTGCCTTGCGTGTCACATTCTGTTTTGGTGATATTGAGGGGCAAAGTGTTTTTTATGAGAATTGCTGTACCTCTGTGTTTTTTCTGTTTTGGAGATGACAGAATATATTGTCTATATTTAGTGTGGAGAAATCTGGGGTATGAGTTACTGGAGAAGTGAGTCTCCTGTATGCATATTATGTCTGGGATAAGTTTAGCCAAGTGTTGCAATACCTGAGGTCTTTTTGTGGGCGCGTTAAGGCCTCTAGCATTTATCGAGAGGATTACCAAAGAAGTTTTATTATTGTCAGTAGCCATTAATCACCCGGGTCTCTTGTTTGCATGATTATTTTTATGAGCATAGCCTCCCTAGTGTACCGAGTTAATGAGTAGAAGAACCAAAACCGTTGACGAACCTCAAAGGTCGTGGACATAGTAAGGATATATGGGAGTGGCCCATAAACATTGGGTCCAGTCCATATTTCCTTATTTGGAGGCAACATGGGTTATTAACACTGCATAACAGCCCTTTTTATAAACAGAGGAACTATAACCATATAACAGAGAATATAGGCTCATAGATAAACAGTAAGGATGAGAAATTTAACAACAAAATAACTTGGTAACTTTATTTTATATATATATTTTAGATATCATGGTCCCACGCTATAGATCCCTTTGAGGGATTTTCCAATGAGAGATTATCTCATTAGATTTTTTTTTTTTTCGTCCCTAATTCCATCTCCCCTTTTCCTCCCATCAGAATAATAAGGTATTTGTATCTGCGTGGAGTCCCATAGGTAGTAATCTTTATGAGGGAAGCTTTACAGGTATATCAATTTAGTTATGTCTTTTCCCTCCCCCCTCCCAGCCCTCAGGTCCAGCGACTGCAGATTCAATAGCTAAAGAAGATCTCCATAGGAGACAGAGATAACTTTATTCCGGTGTGAGAAGGGAGTCCCAGAGACCCGCTGACCAGCCTTATATTGCAGGGCAAAGGCATCCGAGAGGTCCCTTCCACACCATACTAAAAGTAGTATACTGGCCGTTTTAAATCACATCACTCATTAAACATATGGTCAGTTCTTTAGTATGGTCAGGTGTCTGGTAACATTAGGCATACATTATGAACATTATTCTAATAGCATTAAATCAGCAGGCATATACGGAAATATTAAGCAGTCCTGTTGTTAACATCTGACAGCTTATATCAATCGATGTGTGAGCAGAAGATGTAGCGTAGGGGTTTTTAAGGGAGCAAGTCCTGAAGATAGGGTTATTTGTCCGATCCATTTCCATCAGTTTTTTAGGGTGATATAATAAGTATATCGGATGGAGGGGACTGGGCAATATGGTGTCTGGCTCATGACATGAGGTATTTAAGATGTGAAGCCAGTGTGTCATATGGTCCCGGGAGGGGAGAGAGACAGAAAAACATGGTGGTAAAAAGAGGATTTTTCACAGTACATACCCATAGACCGATTCCGTAGAGTTATGCAGTGGATTAGGATGGTAGAAGAGGGGGGCGAGGAGCAAAGCAAATGTCAGCGCATCACGGGGATTAAAGATGGAGTCATCGTGGGCCTTCAGAGCTAACTCCTTCAGGTACTTATCGAGATGGTGAGGATGTACGTGAAGTGGAGGAAGACGATCTTTGGGATACTGGTGTCCAAACTCTCTCTGGCCTAGGTGACTGTTGCAGTGGCTGAGGAGATGACGATGGTGGGACTACAACATCAATTTTTAGCGAGGAGCAGATAGGTAGTCCTTCTTCCATAGACTTGATGGTATATGAAGAACCTTGGTGTTGAAATGTCAGCCTGCATGGGAAGGTCCAGCGGTATGGGATACTCTCTTTTCGTAGGGCCTGAGCGATCGGTCTCAAAGACTTTCGTTTTTGTAGTGTGCCTGGGGCTAAGTCTGAGTATAGCTGGACGGATTCCGGGACTCCCGGCAATGTCTGCAGCTGGCGGGCGGCATTCATTAGTTGATCTTTCGCTTCGAAGTAATGTAGTTTCATTATTACGTCTCTTGGGAGGTCGGGGTTGCGGGGCTTCCCCAAGGCCCTGTGAATCCTATCAATGCGGAATAGGCCGGGTTCTGCTTGGGGTAGCATGGTGGTAAAAAGAGTTCCTGCCACCTCCCTAAGTGCGGTGTAAGATTCGGGGAGCCCGCGAATCCTAAGATTCGATCTGCGAGCCCGATTTTCAAAGTCTTCGAGTCACTCCTCTAATTGGGCAATTCTTAGGTCTTGTGCTGTTTGTACTTTTTTGTCAGCCGCGATGGCATCCGCCATATTGTCGCATCGAGTCTCCAGTGTGTTCACACGAGTTCCGATGTCCCGGATTTCAGCATTAATGCTGGTAACTGCAACAGCCAATTCTGTTTTGAATAGCAGCTTGATGGATGAGAGCAACTCCGGGTGCGTTTTGGAGGAGATGTCCGCCTGTGCCTCCATTACCTCAGAGTCTTCGGCTGCCGGGGATGAGGAGCAGGCTCCTTCCGCCATTTTGGTGCCCTGTCTGGTGTTGCGCTTCTGGAAGAAGTCTGGTAAAGTTTGTGTAGAGGCTGTAGAGACCTTGGTTTTATTCTTTTTTCCTCTCTGTGACATCCTCCATACGTGTGGGTCTCTCGGAAGTGTCCTTTAGTCGTCTCTGGAATGCTTTTTAGGGCGTTTTATGCAGTGTAGTCACGGAGCTCACTTTGCCTGCATCCGTTCAGGCTGGCTCCGCGCATGCGCCTCTCGTTTTGTCATCTTTTAACCCCCTTGGCGGTAATCCCGAGCTGAGCTCGGGGTATGCCGCCGGAGGTCGCCGCTCAGGCCCTGCTGGGCCGATTTTTAATCTGAAAAAAGCAGCACACGCAGCCGGCACTTTGCCAGCCGCGTGTGCTGCCCGATCGCCGCCGCTCCGCGGCGATCCGCCGCGTGCAGCGGCGAAAGAGGGTCCCCCCAGCCGCCCGAGCCCAGTGCAGCCGGAACAAACAGTTCCGGCCGGCGCTAGGGGCTGGATCGGGCGGCTCTGACGTCAGGACGTCGACTGACGTCCATGACGTCACTCCGCTCGTCGCCATGGCGACGAGGAAAGCAAAACAAGATAGGCCGCTCATTGCGGCCTATCTTGTTACTTTCGATTGCCGGAGGCGATCGAAAGTACGCTTCCGGAGCGCCCTCTAGTGGGCTTTCATGCAGCCAACTTTCAGTTGGCTGCATGAAATAGATTTTTTTTAATTTAAAAAAAACCCTCCCGCAGCCTCCCTGGCGATTTTAATAGAACGCCAGGGAGGTTAAAGGATGAATTCACTGGCAACTCTTAGGTTGCACTTGCAGAGATGGTACAGTTTACCGAGAGTTATGTAAACTACACACCATTGCATTATGTAGGCTAAGCATGGTATGCAGCCAGCGCATATGTTGCTCCTATTGTGTATGTTGTTACCCTCAAATTAGGACTAACATATGTGTTGGATACATACCATGCTTAAAGCTTAAATTGACAGTATGCAGTTTTTGTAATGCTCCGTACACTTTACCTACAGTATCTCTACAACCCCACAGTGCTGTATTGCAAACAGGTAGCTGGATCTTGATAGGTAAAAGTAGGTAGCAAACCAATTGCAGGCACAAGTGTAAAGCAGCTCCCCACTGCAGCAGTGCCAATTCCACCAAGACCACTGCCAAACATGCTACAGTGCTCTTCTCTATACAGTAAAATGGGATTCCTCGGCAAAAAAAGTATCTCCAAACCATCTGGCAGGGCACCCTCCTTGCTGGCAAATTGCATATGGCACCAAACCTACAAACTGGAAGAGGCTAGGGCGGTGCCGTGTTTCTCAAACTTGTCCTTGTGACTCTCCAACGGTCCATGTTTTTCAGGCAACCTCACCTCTGCACAGGCGGGGTAATTAGTGTCTCAGCTACATGGAATACACCTAGTTGAGACACTAATTACCCCACCTGTGCATAGGTTAATTTGTGTGAAAAACATGAACCATTGGGAAGTTATGAGGACAGGTTTGAGAAGCACTGGGCTAGGGAATTAAGTCTACCATCTAGTGTTGAAAAAGAGGAACTACAGCTCCATAAAACTAATAGAACTATCGGTATATGTATAATGGCAAAGTAGGGAGAAAAAAAATAGATAAATAAAAATAGAATAAAAATTAAACAAACATGGAGAGTATATAAAAAAATTAGAATGAAGAATAGTTGCCCTGTTTTGTTCCCAGTGACTAAAGTTACCAATACACAAATCAATTTTCCCATTTTGTTCCCTGCAGATTCCACCCTTGAAATGTTTGATTAATAATGCTGTATATAGACAGATTTTGACCAAAAATTAAATGAACATTGTGATCAGACAGGATGGAAAATTTAGCTCAATCAGGGGGCGGGGCAGGATAACATCAAAAACCACAATGCTGCTGTTCACTCAATTTTCAAGATTCCTTAAAGGGATACTGTAGGGGGGTCGGGGGAAAAGGAGCTGAACTTACCCGGGGCTTCTAATGGTCCCCCGCAGACATCCTGTGTTGGCGCAGCCACTCCCCAATGCTCCGGCCCCGCCTCCGGTTCACTTCTGGAATTTCTGACTTTAAAGTCAGAAAACCACTGCGCCTGCGTTGCCGTGTCCTCGCTCCCGCTGATGTCACCAGGAGTGTACTGCGCAGACACAGACCATACTGGGCCTGCGCTGTGCGCTCTTGATGACATCAGTGGGATCGAGGACACGGCAACACAGGCGCAGTGGTTTTCTGACTTTAAAGTCAGAA
This sequence comes from Hyperolius riggenbachi, assembly GCF_040937935.1. Taxonomy (NCBI): domain Eukaryota; kingdom Metazoa; phylum Chordata; class Amphibia; order Anura; family Hyperoliidae; genus Hyperolius; species Hyperolius riggenbachi. The sequence continues at coordinate 314,404,016 of NC_090648.1, forward strand.
ATTCCAGAAGTGAACCGGAGGCGGGGCCGGAGCATCGGTGAGCGGCTGCGCGGGCACAGGATGTCTGCGGGGGACCGTTAGAAGCCCCGGGTAAGTTCAGCTCATTTTCCCCCGACCCCCCTACAGTATCCCTTTAATGGAATCTATTGAAAATCGATGTGCTGTGTGTGGTAGGTATCGATTACTTCTGAAACATTGGGTGGAAATCTACATGTGTATGGGCTGCTCTTGGGTGAAGGAGTTAGGAGCCAGACAGCTGATGTTTCTTCCATGTTTTGAACTCCTATCTGGCAAGAGCATCTCACTTTATATAAGGGCTGTTACACCTTATACATACCATACAATTTGGGAAGATAATGAATGAATTACATACAAACCCCATGTATGATCATTGTATCCTCTAAGTTTTTAACTCTTAAAGCAAATTCCCAAATTGTTTAGTCATAAATATATCTTGATGGCTTTATGTGATGCAGCTAAGATCAGCTTTTTTCTTTTTTCCATTAATAAAGACATTTTAGCTGGGCTTGGTGGTCCAAAACTTGTTTCATTTGCAAAAGATAACCACCAGCAGTGGTTCTTGGCCACAGCAAATGGTCTATCATGTTGCATCCATATAGGTAATCTTTATTCACGTGAGACCATGTGTACAAATATTGCTGTATAGCATATAACCATTGCCACAAGTACACATATGTAGCTTATGTGAACTTTCAATAAACATGCCCAGTCTGTTTCTCTCTCCATAACCTACACAGTGCTGCAGATGGCTGTGACTTCGTACTATGTAAAGAAGCAACATAGTGTCATGCAGCGTGTAGCTATACCTGTTCATGGTGTGAACAAATCATAACATTAAATTCTTTACAGTAGCTTTATACAGACCAAAAAAAAACAGAAGAATGCTTGCCTTTTGAAATACTGATTGTTATAATAGTAATTATCCTCCTGTTATATTTTACAGAAAGACTGCACAGGAATATTTGATAATACCAGAGCAAAACCAAAGAGGGTAAGCACTATCTTATACAGTACAAACGTGTGTGTCTTGAAGGCTTATTGGGGAGGCAATCTAGCTGTGTATCTGATGGTTAATTATTTATTTTTTTAACAGTTGAAACAGCAACCCCCCCCCCCCCCCAGTGTGCCCATCCCAAACCCCAACCCTCACACCTCCCCTCCCCAGTTGTTCATCGTGCGACCATGCAACATAACAGTGCCGAATTACATCGGGACCTGATGGTTAATTATTTTAATCTTGTTGGGGTACCCAACATGTTTTGTTTTGTTTTTTGTTCGGGGGGAGGGCTGTTTTGACATGGTAGATGCAAATGTTTTTTTGTCCACTCCATACAAGTTGAAGTGCATCTTCACTCCAAGAAATGGGACGGTTACTTTTTTGGGGGTTTCATTTTAGTTGAAATTTTGGATCTCAGATTTCTTCATGAGTGTCCTTGGAAAGTCTGACTAGGGATGGGCGAAAGTGCCTCTGACCTAACAGCAAAATGTTTCTCAAATGTACAGTTGTCTTGTAAATTTCTGCAAAAATGTCCTTGCAAAGTTTTTTGAAGCCCCCATACATGCTATAATCACCAAATTTACTAGGTATATTAAGGAGAACAGTGGGGACATTTTTAAAAAGATGCATCACATTTACGTATCGAAATCGTAATGCGAAATTTCAGGGAAAATCTTAATTCATTTCGTATGTAATAGTAATATTTCATCATTTCGCAAAATTTTTCTCATAATTTTTGCGCAATTTCACGAAATTGTGTGCCAACTTTGGCGGTTAATAGCAAAGCCCCCATACATGCTATAGCTACCAAAATTGCTACATATGTTAAGGAGAATATTGGGAACAACACAAAAAAAAGACAAAAGACTTTTTCGAAAAGACCTTGTAGTTGTTGAGAAAATCGATTTTAAATATGCAAAGAAAAATGGTTTTTAAACCGTCATTTTTTTGTTTAAAAACTATTTTTTCTTTGCATTTTTAAGATCAATTTTCTCAAAAATTACAAGGTCTTTTTGGAAAATTCTTTTTTTGACTTGTACCCACTATTCTCCTTAACACATGTAGCATTTTGGTGTCATTACCATGTATGGGGGCTTTGCTATTCAAGTCGGCACAAAATTACACAAAAATTACACGCACATTTTAGGTGAAATTACAATTTACCATATGAAATCAATTGAATTTACGACCCGTAATTACGTATAAGTGTAAATACAAAATTTCGCATAATTGTAATTAGCTGATCATCACTGTTTTTGAGAAGATTCATTTTAGTTAAGATAAAAAAATTTTTTAAATGCGGTTAATTGACGGATAATGTACTTTCCTTTTGGTAGTGAAAATGTACATACCATATATCCACAGAAAGAGCAGAGAATGTCCTCCTGGGGTTTTCAGGTGGTCAGGGGACCTGCAACAAGAATGTAGCCAGTGGAGTCTGAGCATTGTGTCTACATGCTCATTCTGGGCCCTGGGCCTGGGCCCGGGAAAGAATTAGAGGCAGAGCATTAGCTTACAAAGACACTGGCATTGTTTATTAGAGAATGAAGATTGAAGATGGCAACCTTCGTATTCCTCTTACTTCTGGTTCCATTTAAAATCCAAGTTCACTTGAAATATATTTATTGCAACAAGTACATACCTGCAATTCTTGTGCTCTAACACACCCACAAACTAGGGCTTGAACACAGGTATTTATAATGCCTCGAAGGTTCTCTAAAGTTTCATTGACTCTTTTCTTGTATGTGATTTGGCAATAACAACTCTATACATTTGGTAGGAAGTGCTATTAATAAACGTGTGATGTGGCAACATTTCTGACTTCATAAGAGTAGCTGCAAAGCTTTGTAGGTGCCAAACGTTATTCATTTAGCTTATTTCCAGTCAGAGCCTGTGAAGGTGACACTTGAAGAGGGTGACAATGCTTAGCAAAAAAGGGAAGCTTCTTCAGGCTGTTATTTAAATTAGTCCGTTTTTGGAGAAGGATACACATGTGCATGCGGGTATGCTGCATATGAAATCACTATTAAAGTTTTATATAGTGGTGCAAAAAGGGTGAATGAAATATTATATGCATTTTGGTGGTTATAGAGTTAGAGTTTGCAGTAGAATCATAATTATTATGGATATCAAAAATGTAACGTTCCAAAAATACCCCCAATTAGTTACAAATGTTGAATCCTAAGGGACCCATTGCATTTGTTCTGGAAACAATTCAGCCTATCATTGCAATAAGAGTCTCTTTCTATTCCCACCTCTGTAGGGAGTTCCAGTGGTGTCCAGTCTGATTAGTCTTAAGCATGATGGATTTCCTCTATGTACAGTTTTTTAAATGTTGAATTAACTGAACCACTCCAGTTTTTAGAGACTGCAGATGTTCAACTAATCTAACTCTCATTGGTCTAGTCCTTTTGCCTACATAAAAGAAGTGTCAAGGGCATAGGAGGGCATACACCACAAATGCAGTTCTACAGCTAATGAATTTCCAAATTTTAATCTCATATCCCCCAATTTGACCCATTTTGTTTAGGGACATGGTTGCAAGTAGGACAATAGCCACATGGATGCGAACCTCATTTTTTTTCCAGTACATTTTAATGGTTTCAGCTAAGTGGGTATTGTCAAAAGTGAAGATAAATATATCATGTTCTACTTTAATCCTTTGTTTATTTTTATATATCAATTTCTCATTGTGAGTTAGCATTTACACTTCATTTAATGACTGATTGATTTGTTTAGCTTTATATACTCTCTCAAGAAATATATTGCTTATGTATTTTGCCTGTGTCTCAAAATCTGTCTCATTAGCATTATTCCTCTTTAAAGTGTAACTGTCGGGCATAAAATCAAAAATCAATTCTTTATTTTTAGCTGGTAAACAAGTAATTAGGATGCTAACCAGGCAATCCAAAAGTTAAAATCTCTATTACTTTTCTTGTTGATTAATGATCATTCCCCAGTTTACCTGACTCTTATTTGGTATACACAAACTTTGGTACACAAAAAGGAAGTTGCAGGGCATGCTGGGTTGTCATCTTTTGCTTCTCTACTTCTACTTCTCTACTAGAGAAGCAAAAAAGGACAACCCAGCATGCCCTGCAACATTTTTTTGTGTACCAAATTTTTGTGTACCAAATAAGAGTCAGGTAAACTGGGGAATGATCATTCATGAACAAGAAAAGTAACAGTGATTTTAAATTTTGGGTTGCCTAGTTAGCATCCATATTACTTGTTTACCAGATAAAAATAAAGAATTGATTTTTTATTTTATGCCCGACAGTTACACTTTAATCTTAAAAATTGACTGTATGGAATGGAGTCTTTGGTATGTTTAGGATGGTAGCTACTATATTGCAGCAGGGCATTTGTGGCTCTTTCCTTCTCATGCCCTTTAGTGATCAAATTATCACCATATACCTCAAGTGATAGATCCAGGAAAGAGACTTTGTCTCCACCCCATTCACCTGTGGATGGCAGTTGTTCTGCTGTAAGCATGTCTTAATATCAAGAAATTTGTCTCTGGCAGATAACCAAATGACAAACACCTCATCCACATATCTGGACCAGGACCTCAGATGGCCAGCAGTACTCCATCCCCCAAAAAAGGAATGAATTGTTATTTAACACAAATTCAAGACATCTACAGAGAAATTATTATTTTTCTTCTTCTGTGTTTGGAATCCAACTTAATCATTTATAGATCACCTGGACCCCCATTTTTTTTAGATATAATTGTACAGATTCACTACATCAACGGTGGCTAGGTGATCATCAGGATTCCATTTCATTTAGTTTACTTTTTGTAATATATGCCTTTTATCCTTGAGGTAAAAGGGTATATGCTGTAGTAGGAGTCGGAGGACATGATCCAGATACTCTGAGCCCCTCCCTGAGACAATGGGTCTGCCAGTGGGATCCACCAGGGATTAATAAATCGTTGATAGAAAATATATCACGGGTCTCCGTGGGAAAGGGTCAAACAACTGTTAACCCAGCTTTTTGTTGATAAACCCATTTTCTACCTAGGCTCTCAACAGGGACCTCAATATAACTTAGATATCAAACTTAAGGTGGCCACACACGATACAATAAAATGATCCGATTTTACGGCAATTCGATAAAAACGATCGGATCTCCCAAAAAAAAATCGAAAGCTTTTTTTCATTCGGCTGAAAAATCAGAACGGATTTCCCATTTTGTTCGATTTTTATCGATCTGGAATGCCAGATATTTTTCTTCAATCTTTCTAAAGATTGTATGGTGTGTGTTAGATTGTCAATTTATTAATATACAAACCCTAGCAATTTTGTCAGCGTTTCCAAACATTTTTATCATAATTGGGGAAAAAATGTAACATATGTGTGTGGTACATTGGTCATATTTTTGAAATGTTACAATCAGTCAGAAAAATTTATAGCAATTCTTAAATTGAACAGATATTTAAAAAATTGTATGGTGTGTGGTCACCTTTAGAACCCTGTATTGGAGGGAATGTGATCACTGATTTGCACGCTATGCAGGGTGTAGGTTGTTGAACTCTACTGCTGACTGTTGTACAGACTGACTTACTGGCTTTCTAGGCGATTCATTTTCCTCTAAAATTCTAAATTGGCTAATGCTTCCATATCACTTTCAGTACATTGGCAATAAATCTCAGGGACTCATCGTATTCCGCTATGGAAGTTGTAGATTGGCTTTTTTTTTTCCAAACATACAATAAATATTAATGTTCCTTACATTTTTATAAAAATCAAACTTGAATCTTGTGTAGTCAAATGATTTAGTTGTGAAAAAGTTCAGCTTTTTCTATACAAACGAAAAGCTTCAAACTTTGTATGGATCTTGGATCAAGACTTTTTTGGGAAGTGGTGTAAAATAATTTGTGTTCTAATTTGGCTGCTTAACGCACTAGTTTGTTCTTATGTTTTTTAATGCATATTGGGGTTGATTCACTAAGTCCCGGTAAAGTTGCAGTGCATAGACCACGGACTGCTATTTTACCAGTATTTATGCCGGTGACATAGCCCACATTGCACGCATAGAACAATTCACAATGCATTTTGCTAGCATAACATGCACAATGCAAGTGTCATAACGAATCCTAAAGAACCAATGTGTGTATTCTGTATACAGTGTGAGTTGTGCTATGTGCCCAATGTGTGCTACATTACTTTGTCATTTTATTAAAATGAAGACATTTTACCAGAGGGCTGTGAAAGGACAGGATCCTCACAATTGTCTTCCTGACCCTTTGCCACCCTTAAGCGTGAATAATGTTTATTTTAATAACATGCATGGCACCTACCTATGTTTTAGTGTACATCATTAGAGGTGTCTAAATACATCTTAACTATATAACTGGGTCCCCACACTAAGGCGACAAAGCAACTATGACAAGAATCTTAATAGTTTACTTTCATATTTTTTTTCAGAAATGTTTCAAAGAAATTGTTGAAGGAGAGAAAGAACCAAAAAAGGTATGTGACAGTGAAACGCTAATTAAATAATTACATTTTTAGGTAGAACAAATATGAAAAATATTATTTTTCCTCCCTTAACCCCCTCTACCTACACCTTATGCTAAAGTCCCATCTACCTATGCCTAACAGTAGCGTGGTTCCGTGGTGCAACCAAAGCTGGACACCCAAAGAACCCCAAATGCAGTCTCCACCATTGTACACGGTGGCCAGCTGCATCACAGCCGCTCTATGGAGTTCGGTTACATACTACCTGTACTGCAGAGCCCAAATTTAGTAGCGCAACATGCATTATACTAGCATTATATCTAATTGATGCTACTTGTGCAAAGTGCACTATGTCAGTTGCGTACATTCTGGTAACCTGCCAGACACTGTGTCCATACAGTAATTTTGCTGGCATTTCTTGACTATCCCTCAACGCCCTTTAGGTTGTTTATTGCACTTGATTGAATACACACAATCATTCATTTCCTTTTCATTCTAATGTGGTGATCATAACCTCTTCCAGACACTCCAGACACATGCAATTGATATCTACACTATGCTTGGAGCCTCTTATCGCTGCCAGGATGTCAATTTCAATCTCCCATCACCGCTATTGCCACTCCTTCACCACTAAACACACCTGTCTAATGTGAGCTGAGCTCCGTGCGCCAGTTAGAAGCCAACAATTTCATGGGCTCCTGACTCTGTGATCACTGTAAGCCAATCAAAGTGATCACAATTGAAAAGAGAAAAAAAGATGAAAGTTGAATGAAAGTTTAAATTGCCACATATGTGATCATCATAATGGGAGTTGTGGAGATTCCTCAAAAGAAAACATCCTCAGTCTAATTAATGGCTGGCTGACAGCAGCTGAGATATCCATTCATTAGCCCTGTCCACCTACAATAGCAATTTTATAGGTGTCACTGACAAATTAATCATGTTGTCTTTCTATTTTCTTAGAAAAACTGCAAAAAAGTATCAGGAAGTAAAGCACAGTCTAATCGAGTAAGTAGCACCAATTATATTGGATAAAATGTTGTACTTATGTGTCTGCATCTTTAACCTCTCTGGCGGTAAGCCCGACCTAGGGTCAGGCTAGCCGCCGCAGGGGATCACATGGCCCCAGGAGGATTTTTCTAAAATAAAAATTGTGCCATATTCTTCAGCTAGCACCTTGCTAGCTAACCATGTCCCCCAAGTGCCTCGGGTCCCCACCGATCGCCCCCAATCACCGCCGCAATACCTACCCCCCAGGGATCCTGCGATGGCGCAGCTGCAGCCTTCACCTCCAGGCTTCGGTATGGGGAGGATCGAGACTGCGCATGACGTCATGTCTGATCGTCACCATAGCGACGAGTGAAGCTGGATCGTGAAGTTGCGCCTCTCGTGGGATCGCGGATGGGTAAATATTGCCGGCAGCGATCGGGGGGATCAGAGCGGTGCCGGGGGGCCTGGGGGACACAATAAGCTAGCAAAGTGCTAGCTTAGGCACATACAGCAACTTTCATTTTAAAAAATCCTCCCACGGATGCAGCCTCTAAAACTGCGTACCGCCAGGGAGGTTAATATTTAAAGTAAGCAAATAACAATGTTCTGTAAAGAGATAGATACAATCTTTGTAAAGTAAGCACAAAGATAAGTAGGTGGGAGAAAGTAGGTGGGAGAAAAACTATAAAAATGACACACTGCACTTAAAACCTGAATCAAATTTTTTTTCACTTGTATTTGAAATGCTGTTTAGATACAACTGCTATATTACGACCTGTATAGGAGGATTAAACTAACATCCTGTCTAGGTGACAACAAATAATTTAATTAAACTATATGTTCCCATGGTGTCACTGGGTAAGGAATTTAGGGTTGGCAAAACAAATCTAACAGTGGTTGGATAGTGTACTGGTTAAGTTCTCTGCCTCTGACACATTCTCAGCTCTTCCTGTTCAGTAAGCCAGCACCTATTCAGTAGGAGACCTTAGGCAAGACTCCCTAACACTGCTGCTGCCTATAGAGCGCATCCTAGTGGCTGCAGCTCTGGCTGGAGCTTTGAGTCCGCCAGGAGAAAAGGGCAGTTTAAAGGGACTCTGAGCATCTCTCATGGGTATGCCTTTAAAGAGACATGACCAGTACTGCAAAGTATTCAAAGATGCATACCTTCCTGTAGCTTGTGCTCTGCTCTTTCATTTGATGCCTGAATCGCCATTCTACACCAAATAGTTTTCAATTTAATTTAAAAAATCACAGCTACCATCTTGGCTATGTTATAACTTCTGGGTCACCCCTGTCTTCTCTGTTAGAGAAATGCATCACTGAATGAAGCAGGAAGAGGAAGTTACCCGCATGGCCATTGCAAGAGGCTCCTCCAGAGGGGTCATATCACGACTTTGTTGGACTTGTGTGTGCTGTATTTTAAACTTGTGTGTGCTAATTCATCAATATTTTCACGTGTGGTAGATGTCCGTTAAGTTACCTAAGTGTCTCTGTGTTGTTACGCTGTTCCCTGCAGTGAGGGCATTACAATAGAAAAGAGGCATCCTCAACATCCCTTTAGATGTGAATGTTATTATTGTTCCTTTTTTTGTATAGCGTTTTTCTCCTGTCGGACTCAAAGCGCATTGCGAGGCAGCCACTACAGTGCACTCAGTAGGTAGTAGCAGTGTTAGGGAGTCTCGCCCAAAGAGCTCCTTACTGAATAGGTGCTGGCTTACTGATGCTGCTTGCTCTGAATCTGCTCTTAATCTGTCCCATTAGTCTTAACATGCTATTTACTTGCTACAGCTTAGATCAGGGGTGTCAAACTCAAATACAATGTGGGCCGAAATTGTACACTGGGACCTAGTTGCGGGCCAACCTCAATGTCTACTGGCCACATCCCTCCCTTATAAAGTCCCAGTTTTCTAATGCCCCCTCCCTTCAAACTCCTATACAGTTCCCTAGTGTCTAGTGGTCCTCCTCCCCTATACAGCTCCCTGGTGTCTAGAGACCCCCACCCTCGCCTTTATAGTTCCCTAGTGTTTAGGGCTTTCCCCCCTACCTTCCCCATATGGCTTCTCTGGTGATCTAGGGCTTCATCTCCAGTACAGTTTCCCTGGTGGTCTAGAGTGGGCCAAACATAATGCAAAGTGGGGAAACCCCTTGAGGGCCAAATTTAATAGCCCTGAGCGCCAGATTTGGCCTGCGGGCCGGAGTTTGACATATATGGCTGTATTGCTATGTTTTTGGCGTTGCTAAGGCCTCACACTCGACTCACACCAGCCTATAGGCCGGGTAAATACATAGTTTACAACTTCACACTGTATTAGGATATTTATTCAATTATTTACATTATTTACAGGTATAGCAGTGAATCATGGATAAATAATAGAGTTAAGAATCAATACATTACCGGATATTGCATCATCACTCCGTATCGGGGGACCAGCGATCGTCAGGAGGCAGCGCATACACAACATCACACAACTCGTCAGTAGTGGAGAGTCCCATCAGAGCAAGGGGAATCTCTCTGTCTTATACTCATAGATCCACCCATTTTCCCTATTGCATCTTGGGGATGCTCAGGCATGAGCCTCACTATGGTTGGATAACTTATAGTCAATATTTTCATGAACAGGACTAGTTCTAGTTAAGTCATGCAATTCCTGAAACAGTTAATTCAGGGTTACGCGCTTATTGCAACACAATGTTATATAACCATATCATGTGCCACGCATGCTCAGTACTTGTTTTGATAGGGTGTAGTCGGCCGTCAGCCTATCCACAACGTGGAAGGATGATTCATCCCTCGTGATTATTGCATGATCACGGCGCGAACAGCATGTTTTCATAACCTAAAATAACCTTTATTCTGTCAACGGTTTTCTATGGAGAATGGTCTCATCACTACTAAAAGATATAAGATATATCCTCTCTACCTACAGACTAGCTTGCTAATGTGTTTCTCACCTAACAGCCAGTCATTCACACAGACTCTTCAGACTTGTATCACAATGGCTTAGATGAACTGCCAAGAAACAGCATGCATGTTCAATCAGGCACTCAAAGTATGTCACTACCGAAGGGTGCCTGTAAAACATCTTTTGATATTTTGTCTCTGCTCACTGCCTGGGCATCAGCGGCACTTGCAGGAGACAGGGTCACTTTCTATTTGCTCCCTGCTCCTGTCAATCATGGGGACATCCACATGACAGGCATTCGAAGCTAGTTACTGTCAGAGGAGAGCTGGAGGTAATCACCGAAAGTGTTACCGAATGCTGTAACATTGATGAATTGACATTTACTGACATGTGTTGAGGTATTTACAGCACAAGTCAGTAATTTATCTCACTGCTCAGTAATTTCAGCTTTTCATGCAGTAACTGCTTTGATGAATTGACATTTTCCTAAATGCTCGGTAAAGTCAGCTGTTTGCAGCATTACCGAATGCAGTAATGCTTCATGAATTGAAGCCACTGAATTTTAAATGAAACAACTCAGATGCAGTTGAAGTGCAGAGTAATTGTTTATGGATGGATAGATGGATGGATCGCATCCTTTGTAATATTTTGCGCAGTGACTAGCATTCCACGAGGATGAGTTTTCATGGCTGATTGCTGTTGTTCTTAAGCTGGTAAATGCACCTCTATCTACAGTAATGTTATTCAAACTGGTTTGTGGGCTTTAAAATCCTCAAGATATGCTACAAGTTCATGATATAAGAAAAATCAGTTATAATGAATTAGAAGTGTACTATATGAAAACGAATATAAGATTTTCTATATTAATCAGAATCGGAAATCAGCTTTATTTGCCAAGTATGACAGTTGTCGCACCCGAAATTATTTGTGGTACACACAGCATTGGTAATAGTGCATTTAACAGACATTAAAAACTGGCATGTAGACATTACAGACATAGAGACAACAAGGTACGGACAGGTCAAATCAGCAAAGCAAAGGATGCCTGAGAGGCGAGGATGGGAAGCTAGGGGATTTTGCAGGGGTGGGGGCTTGAGTTCAGAAGGCCAGCTTGGGGAAAGAAGGTGTTTTTTGTGCCTGGAGGTTTTGGTGGGGATGGTTCTGGAGCTGCGGTCTAATGGGAGAAGGTTGAAGTAGCTACTACCGGGGTGGGGGTCATTCAATATTCTGTTGGCTCTGGTGCTAAGCTTTGTGTTATATTTTTACAGGCAAAATGTACAAAGTCATCTATTAATAAAAAGCATTCACGGGTGGTAAGTGCCATAATTTTTGCCCTTAAAATACTGCAGAATATATATTTGTTAGTAGATTTCTACATATCTTGTATCTGTTTTTCTTATCTGTTGCTGCCGCTACCGGTGTGTGTACCACTGAACCATTACCGCAAACCATTCTTGGCACTCTGCCAGTACCAGATTAAACAGTTCACAGAACAATTTCACAGGAACAGTTTACATTTTAGATGGGTGTAATACAAAAACAGGGCACTATCTGCCCTTTCCTCCATCCTTCTTCCAATTCATTTTTACACATTACAATTACATAAAGAGAATCTGAAGTAAAAATAAGTAAAAATAAAAAAAAAAGTTTCTCATCTAAGGAGAGGGAAGGGGGTGATTGACGGACAGAATGGACATGGTCTGGCATAGGTAGCCAGATGCTATGCTGTGTCCCCCATTTTAGTATAGGGAGGGAGCTAAATGTTGCCCGACCTATTTTTTAAAATTATTTTCCTATCCCTCCCTCCCCCTGCCAGCCTATGACAGCGGATTGCTCCTGTCTCCCCCAGGGGGACAGCCATATCACACACAGTACAGCGCTGCCGTGGATCACAGCGCTGAACACAGTAAATAGACGGCGATTGCCACTGGGAGACTGATGGCGGAGCAGAGCTACATCATCCAAGCGGAGATGCAGACGCATCGGCGCATGCGATATCTTGCAAAACCCTGCCCCCTGGGGCTGCCGCCATGATCATGCCCATTGGTGTGACACGGTCGGCGAGTAGTTAAGGGGGGGGGGCAGAATTTGGCTACCAATACTAAAGGGTGGGGGCAATGGGGGACATCATCTGTCTACCTATACTAAGATACTAAGGGTGGGGCAGCACCTGACTACCAATACTAAGTGGGGGGGGGGGGGGAGACACTTGTATAAGTATTCAATTTTCCAATCACTGTGTATGCACAGTAATTTTACCAGCCTTTTGTGAACCTTATGGGTGGTCTGGTACACAATGATTTTTCCACTGAGAGTGGAATATCACTTTAGCCAGCAATACCACAGTACCAAGAAGGTTGTCATATCAACAATTATTTGAAAGGATACATCCGGGGTAAAAAGTAAAAAAAAAAAAAGTTTCACTCACATGGGGCTTCTTCCACCCCTTGAAGTCTGTTAGGTCCCACGCCATAGTTCCGCTCTGAGCCAGGCCTCCGCTCTACCCACCGGAAGATCCTGACCCACAAAGACAACTTTGTTGATATCTCTGAAACATTATAACTCAAGTGAGTGAGTGAGTGAGTGAGTGAGTGAGTGAGTGAGTGAGTGATGCTCCAGGAGCCATGTCATCTTCATCCTGCTGAGCTCTACCTTGTTATCCTAACATAGTCAGCATTCTTATACTTTTTATATTATAGATGAATTAAGATGAATTATAGATGAATTAAGTTAACTGGCTATTCTTCAGGAATAACACTTCATACAGATTTTGGTTCTTAATAATTTCTGTTTCACTGTGGTTTGTTTTGCAGAAGGTTTGCACAGGAATATTAGGAAAAAAATCCAATTCAGAGGTAAGTAACATATTACATTTACTAGATAGAGCCCTTGTTGTCAGTATGTTAAATTATATTAAATTGCATGCATTATTTTGCCATTGAAAGGCAAGAGTACAGCAACCTAATTGAGGCTACGCCATCTAACTCATCTTTCTACCACAAGACATCAGGATATCGAATGCATAAATGGATGCAAATAAAAAAATGATGGATGGTCTATTTTTTCCCAGAACAAGTAAACAAGTGCATTATTTTCCATAGTCAAAGTATATATGTGTTTTTACCTACACAAGAAGAGATCATTTTCTTCAGACCTGTCCTATCTACTCTTCTTTGAGACAATTGTTCAGTAAAAGAGGCGAGGCGGGACAAGGTCCTCCAGCACCCAAGGCTGAGACACCAAAGTGCGCCCCTCCATCCCTGCCACCCCAGCCATCACACACTGATTGCTATTAGACTAAGAGGTGCCACAAGGCCCACAACCTCCCCAACACCTTAATATCTAGTTATCTGGCTTGCAGTCACTGCTATGTATCCCCCTTTCTTATTTCTTTCTGCTTCAAACACAATTAGGAATGACAGCTGAATGAATTGTGCGCCCCCTCCTACACTGCGCCCTGAGGCTGGAGCCTCTCCAGCCTATGCCTCGGCCCGGCCCTGAGTAGCACCGAAGTAAAACATTATATTTGTTTTTGGAAAGAAAATGGGGAGTCTGACCAAGGGACTCTTAGAGGAAACTTGAAATAAAACAAATACCAGCATTTATACTTACCTGGGGCTTCTTTCGGTCTCCTGTAGGCTATGGGCTCCATTGTTATCCTCCCAGGCCCCTCTGTTCTACCACAGTCCGCTCTATGCGCAACCTTGGCCGAATGCATCCTTTGTCGCACTTCCATGGCTGGGAGCATTCTGCACCTGCGCAGTTACAGACTTAGCGAACTGCACATGCACAGAATGCTCCTGGCCACAGGAGTGCAATCGGTGGGTGTGCATGGCTGAGACCAGGCATACACAGTGGAGAGCAACTGGGCCATACTGTGGGACAATGGAGCAGCCTAGGAGGATGGTGAAGGAGCCCAAGGGCCTAAAGGGGGCTGGAGGAAGCCCCGGGTAAGTATAAATGCTTGTACCTGTTTCATCTCAGGTACACTTTAAGGAGAATATTCAGTTAATAATCATATATTAGATGGGTGTATTTATGAGAATAGGGACTGCAGAATTCCCCTTGACCATCATACGATGGCTATGTTACTTTATACAGCAGTAGTGCGAACAATGGAAAATGTTCACTGAGAAGTTCCACTGCAGGATTTTTTTTAATTATTTGGACACACCTCATGGACAAGACAATGTTAACCCAGCTATATACTACTAAGCTGCAGTGATTTCCCCTGATTAATTGAACAGGTAAGTAACATAGCACCAATGGTGTACCTAGGGAATTTGACATCTGGTGCTGATTATTTACAATCCACCCCCCTAAAAAAAACAATCTTTTTGATGGGAGGGTTGATGGGTTGAGGCACCAAGGGTGTCGCTACAAATTTTTGCCGTCTTTTGGGGAAAAGAAGTCGTCAGGATGTGGACAGAGATAATTGTTATGAAACTCTGTGCTCTATACAATGCTGCAGAAAATGTAAGTGCTATATAAATGCACAATAATAATATGGTAGGACATTAGACTATGACTATGGTACGATTAGAGTGTGAGCTCCTCTGAGGACAGTCAGAAAAGGGGGACATACGAAAGAGGGGGATGCATAGGAGGAGGGGGGGTGGGGATAAAGAGGTAGAGGCACAAGACAGAGAGCCTGATGGGAGAAGAGAAAAGGCAGGAAGACCTCTCACCAGAACTGCAGACACCACCAGTGCGGTTTGGCAGGGACATGCTGTTAAAAGAAGCCATTAAAATCTGAAAAGAGGAAAGGGTCATGGGGAAGGCAACAGGGTGGGAGGGGGAGCTGGGAAAAGATAAGATTACCTGCAATCAAGCTAATCTACATCGCCTGGAGCTTGCTGCTCTGCTCACTACAGAAGTCGACTGTCAGCACCTGTATCAATGGCTTCTGCAACAGCAGACTGGCCTGCATTATTGATTAATTACTCTGATCGGGATAAATATGCAATAGTCTAGGGCACTCTGGTATTACAGCAGCCAGTGCACATTGCCACTAATGACAGGCAACTTCTGAAGCACTAAACCTCTTCCCGCTAATGTCCCAGTTGCAGCATAGCAATCATTCTCTCCACTCACCCTGCTGCTCTGCACGTTCACTCACTGCAGGCTGTGTGTGGAGAGCAAGGAGACACATTGCCCACGAGACATAAAGGGGGAGGGGTGCTACATCTAGTGCAGGAAGTAGTACAGTCCAATCCACTGCCTGCTGCTATTTTCCAGAATGTTGCCCAAAATGTGCAAAAAAGGTCCCAGGTGGAAGAACACATTGACTGAGCACCACAGTGGCACCCATAGCCATGGCTACT
The DNA here is from genome assembly GCF_040937935.1 of Hyperolius riggenbachi. Taxonomy (NCBI): domain Eukaryota; kingdom Metazoa; phylum Chordata; class Amphibia; order Anura; family Hyperoliidae; genus Hyperolius; species Hyperolius riggenbachi. Next base: position 314,419,716 of record NC_090648.1, read on the forward strand.
CCTGGTGCTGTGAGGACCTGCAGCCTTATTGTAGTTATGCCACTGCATAGCACAGTGAGTCTGAATCAGGCATGGGCTTTCGAGTAGAGTACTACTCAAATTCGGAATTCAAATGCCGCGTTTCAAACCTCACTACCGCGCTTCCTCCTTGAAAGAGGAAGCGCGTTAGTGAGTCTTGGAACACGGTTTTCATTATGCCTATGACGCGTAATGAACGCATATGTCCTGAAGACTGAATCCCGCAGTCACACCTGAAGTCATTAGACATCATTTGAATTCCGAATTTGAATAGTACTCTACTCGAACTCCCATGCCTGGTCTGAATTATCCTGCTCAAATCAAACTAATAATTAAGAGAGTTGTTTTTCTTCTAAACTTTTCCTATTTTTTTTTTTTTTGTGTTTGTGAGGCTTAGTGAATTTTTTTTCGTAGAGGGTAAAAGTCCCTTTATGATATTGCTCAAATATAGGGTATCAATGTGGGTAATGTTATTGCAAAGTATTAACATAACCAGAGCTTTGAAACAAGTGTGTAGATATTGTTGTCTTTGGCCTAGTGCACACTAGAGCGGTTCGGCAGCGTTTCTCGATCCACTTGCGGATGTGGAAACGCTTGGGTAATGTATTTCAATGGGCTGGTGCACACCAGAGAGGGAGGCGTTTTGCAGAATCGAATACTCCCGGGCTGCTGCAGATTTTGGATTGCGGAGGCGTTTCTGCCTCCAATGTAAAGTATAGGAAAAACGCAAATAGCTCTGAAAACCGGCAGTTCAGTAACAGCTTTACTGTAACAATATCTAAATCTACTACACCAAAAACGCTTCCCAAAACCGCAAAATGCTAGCTGAAACGCTACAGAAAAATAAGACAAAGTGTTTCAAAATCTGCTAGCATTTTGCGGATCTACTAGCGGTTTTTGGTGTGCACCAGGCCTGTGACCAAATTTCAAAATCCTTATAGCAGTTTATGCCAGTGAGTGTTGTCATTTCAGAGTATTCCATACAAAATAACTCATGATGCTGCAGCCCTATCAGAGATGTTCTTTTTCATTTTGCTGTATGATTTTGCTTCAGTGCAGGAAGTACAATAAGGACATGAATCTAAATGGAACAGAAATACTAAATTGCCAGTTAAGAAGTTTAAAAACCCAAAAGAAAAAAGTAAGTTATTTCAGTTTCTCCCTTTTTCCTCCTTCATTTCTCTGTTTACAAGCTTATACTTGTAAGGACCAACATATAGAAGGCCTTGGCAGGGGCGTAGCATTAGGGGTTGCAGAGGTAGCGACCGCATCGGGGCCCTTGGGCCAGAGGGGCCCCGAAGGGCCCTCCCTCAACTATAGTATTAGCTCTCTATTGGTCCTGTGCTCATAATAATCACTTCTATAGATACTTTGAATAGTGGTAATCATTAACAAACTGTTCCCCATCCCCTTCTTGCCCTTCTGACACTGTAGTTGCCATTGTCAGGTTTTGGTGCATAGTATCAATTGTTTTTAATAAAATGCTTGGGGGGCCCCATTGTAAAACTTGCATTGGGGCCCACAGCTCCTTAGCTACGCCACTGGGCCTTGGTATGCTGCAAATTCACTGTTGGATGTTCTACCCAATTCATAACATAGTGACTGTAAAATAATTTTAGCAAAGTTCAAGATTCATTGATAAAATGGACATCTGGCTTGTAATGTAATCTAAACGTATTGAGTGTGCGGACCTTCTGGATTTTCGTGGTATAATCATTTAGGGTAGGAGCAGAGAGGATAAATCCAGCACAGAATTTTTTTATTGGTGTAAAATATAGTCCTTAGATATGACATGCAAACACAATGTAAAAAACATAACTGGTAATGGTGTGGTGTGTAGACCGCTCAACTTCAAACAGGGACAGTGCCAGGGCTAGGATTGCCAATCCAGTAACAGTACAAAGGATACAGATGCCCACACAATGTCCATTAAAAGTCACAAATTCTTTATTGTGGACGTATCCAAAGCTTAAAAGACATCAAACAACTGTCGGACGTTTAATAAAACGATTGTATAAATCGTTACTGAAAATATAAAATCAATAGTCCAAAGTTCCTGAAACAGTAGGAGGAGTTTTAGACTATAATATACGCCCAACTTTTGAGTTCGTTTTTGTAGGTTTCTCACAGTACTGAAAACACAATATCAAAGCGCTATAGCCAATAATATCCCATAGGGTGCGCTACCACCAGGCTCAGGTAAACCTTTTCAAATCAGTTTATAGTTGTTTAGTGCACACCATCACTTATTTGACTTCATATACTTCAATATACTGTCCATATTCTTGCATTAATACTATTGCATCAATACCAGCAGCACCTCCACCATGAGCACCCACTAGTGATCAGACTCACCGGATGTATTGGCCACTATTAGACTGGCCAATCATGCACAATTCCAGGAATCCTAGGTGCCTCAAGATCCTGGCGCAGATCGCTGCTCTGTATCGTTATCCTTTTTGTGTTGCAATACCTCAAAGAAAAGGTCTCACATAGCGTAATACTGATAATAGTGCCCCTGATGAGTTACAAGAGAGTAACGAGATCGATAGGGCGGAGGCGGACGTACCAGGACAAGAGAAGCGCCCTGTGAGTGGAGCCAGTGGGGGTTGGACGGCAGTGGAGTCCATAAAGTATGCCCAGCCTGGCAGCGGGGGAGAGGCCGTGAGAAAAACTCTGTGTGCAGTATAACCATTTGGACATGTGAGTGTAATTTTATAATAAAAGCTATTTTAAGGAGACAGTATTATGCTATGTGAGACCTTTTCTTTGAGGTATTGCAACACAAAAAGGATAACGATACAGAGCAGCGATCTGCGCCAGGATCTTGAGGCACCTAGGATTCCTGGAATTGTGCATGATTGGCCAGTCTAATAGTGGCCAATACATCCGGTGAGTCTGATCACTAGTGAGTGCTCATGGTGGGGGTGCTGCTGGTATTGATGCAAGAGTATTAATGCAAGAATATGGACAGTATATTGAAGTATATGAAGTCAAATAAGATTCTCACAGTACTGGTTTAAACATGCAAACGTAGACCAATTTGTAAAAATATTAATTTAATATCAAATAAATATGACAATATATCAAAACAATATAAAATTGTACTTTTGATTCACATAAAACTCACAAGATTATTCTTACAATAAGCTGTATAACATGGCTTCAATGAAACGATCAAAGTGATATAATTTGCATTAATCAATAAACAGAAGGTTGAACCAATAAGCAGTCAGTTTATCTAAAAAAAAAATGGTGGCTATCAAACACAAAATAGATCTTATTTAACTGTAACAAATTTATGGTGACTCGTTGGATAGAGTGGATGGGCATTGCCCAACAAGCAAAATCAATATATATATTTAACAAACAGGAATAGATATCCAATAAGTCAGCTTAAACTTTGTTAGGTGTGGTCTGGTTAATATACGTGCAGACACCAATGTCTAAGGTAGATAGTTTAACAGATCTAGTATTTATCTCTAGAATGAACTATACAATGTTACAGTAAGCCATCAATGAATATTGGATTATATCTAATAATCTATAGAGAAATACATTATCTGTAAATAAATTTCTTGCTAATGCAGGGGATTCTCCCAGCGTGCACTCTGTTAGAATCAACCCTTTTTGCAATGGTTATGACTATCAACTAATAAAAGTCGCTTTATCAATCGTATATTCAGATAGCTGTACTGTACATAATAAAATATATATAATCACATTCAGTATAGTCACCAAGATGGTTTCCAATATGGGTGTGGCAGCGATGGAGATCAAACAAATGGCATGTATCCCTTACGATGACCTATGATTTCTCTCTGCTGATCTCTCCCTGTTCTTCCTGCACCCTCCTAATATACCCCCTTCAAATTATTATACCTATCTGGAAGATTACTCGGGACCATTCAGCAGATAGGTGAGAGTGTTTTGGGATAAGCTCTGTCCAATTCACAGCCTATTCATGGCTGCTTAAAACCAGTTGGTCTTATCAAACATAAAACTAGTTCTGCATACCACACTGAAGGGTTTGGTCAACTCTAAAGTTACAATGAATGGTATCCAACTGAGTTTCATTGTTAATTATTTATCCTGGTCTGGAGCAATTCTGGTAAACAGAAGACACAAGACGTCAGCTAAATCTCTATTCAGCATGGAATAAGTGTGTGTGTGTGTGTATATATATATATATATATATATATATATATATATATATACATATATATATATATATATATATATATATATATATATACTTGATGAAATGTCTCATATAAGATTTACCTAATTATGCAAGGAACATATATGAAACATCTCAAGAGTGGGATCATATACAAATGCACATCTCCATACACATACACTACATCTCTACATACACATGTGTCTCTATGCACGCCATTACAATATATATGTGCAATTGCATAAACCTTCCAATAATTATATTCCATACAAAGCAGCACAATATTGAAATTATAATTTCATATAAGACATGATATTGATTATAATGTAATATTTATCCCATATGTGCCTATTACTAATGATTTATATTTGGTTCATTCAAAATTAATAGTCATGTTTTCAAGCAATACACTTTCTTATGAACTCCTATTGTTAATAACTAGTAATGTGGGTTGAACCGTCACTTTTACATATGGGAATTTGAATGTACCCTCTGGGAATTTGAATGTATATCTCTCTAATATAAAACAAATGCTGACAGCGACCCAGTATATTTTTATATTAACTTAATTCAGCTTGACACATCAATGCCTTGAGGTATGTGTTTTGCTCCTGGGACTAGTTAACAAATACGGAGTTAGCTATTTATCAGATAGCATTCATGTCTGTAGCTTCAACTTTTGTCAATACTGGAAGTATTTTTCCCAAATGCACAAGGTTACTTCTAATCCTAGGATAACTATCATTCTGTCAACATTCTGTCTCAATGGTCTGCAGTGTTCTCCCCAGAATTTTTTTCAAGCCGGTTGGCATGAAAAAGTAGCCGGGTGGGATGTTTAGAGCATGGTGCATTTGATGTTACACGTGCGCTATATGCTGGCGACATATGTGGCACTAATGGAAGAGGATGAACCAGAAGACTGATGGGCACAGAGTGGTAGGTGACATAGGGCAGGTAATGTGTAAATGCACATTTATAAACTAGATGGAACAGCACCAGGGGTTTACCGTGTTCGTCACTCGTCTCGATATCCTCTCTCCATTACCTCTGTACACTTGATCTACTAGGGTGGCCCTACATCTTGCAGCTTCTTTGAACGATATATGTGACCAATTTCTGCCCGAAATTGGTCATAGTGTCGGTTGGGCATGCACTTGGTGGCACAGATTTTCATCCGTTTTGATTATAATAATCAAATCGGATGGTTGATCAGCCGCAAGTTGCCTGATGTATGGCCACTATACACAGACTTCAGTGTCCCTGTTCATTATTATTACATGTCACATGGCTTATTTCACATGGATGTTATTGTCCTGGGGGAAGGGGAGGGTTGTATGCAGATAGTGTGCAGGGGCTGTATGTAACTGATAATGATCATATACGGCCCCTGCACACCTTTTGCCCCTTTCAGGAAAACAATATGAAATAACATGTACGTGAAATGCAATAACCAATACCCATCTGCACATAAACTTACTAATAAACTTGCTTAGCCTCTACACAGGCTCCAGTGTGTCCCTGCTCATAATTCTTGCAATTCTCATGGCTGCGAACTCTCATGGATGTTATTCCTGCAGGGGGAGGGGGCTTGTCCTAGGGTATTGCAGATAGTGTGCAGGGGCTATAGATTTGATTATAATACCAGCTGCATGAATAACACACCCAGGTGAATTTACAGCCATGTGAATTGCAATAATTATGAGCAGGAATTTCACACCACCAATGCACATAGTTTATTCATTGATATTTACACGAAGAGTTCTAAACAAATCTGGAAGCGGCTTCTTCCTTGCAAGATTGCACAAGCTGTATGTGTGTAAGACATATAACCTGATCTGCTCCCGAGTCCTGACTAGGCTGATGGCAATCAAACTGCAGCTCCTCAGCCTGGCTCTTCTCAGCCACCTTTATTACACGGTAAAGGTGACTTTTTTTCAGATCTCCTGTCCAGACGATCTGACACATCAGACAGGAGGCTGAAAGTTCAGGAAGGACTGTGGCTGGCCATAAACCAGCAGGAAGCGCACAGGTCATTAAGAACGGACTCACTGAGTGACATGTGCTGTCCTGCTGGCTGCTTCTCCACCCCCTGCTCCATTAGCTCTGCCTGGCTGTGTCTAGCCTGCATATCTGCAGGGGAAGAATCACCTTCGGCAGAAGCTAATAATGATCGGGCAGTTACACCCAAGATCTTCCCGCACATCAGGAAAGTATGAACACTGTGCTGGGGGCAGGGTTATTAATTGATGTGCCGGGCAAAAAACGAGCAGCCGCAGAAAGGCATTTACATAACATACCAGGGGGATGCAGACAGGGGAAATCTCCCCCTTCCCAGTCCATCCCTTGCTTGATTAGGCTCCAGCATCCCTGCTCTCTCTTTTTATTACAAGAGAGGCTCCATCATTACTGGAGGGCAGGAGGGAGAACCGGAGCAGGAATCCCGCCCCTTACAACCCGCGCAGCCAATCCTGGACCCTGTCTCACCAGAACACTTGAGCTGACAGGCAGAGGAGCGCTCCTGCAGTTTACAGCGTCAGCCTTTGCTATTGTGCGAGGCTGGCGCTGATTGAAAGCAGGGAACAGAGCGCTCCTATGTGAAGTTTAATAAGGTTTACAGCTCTGGATTTTAGAAGCCCCAGGAAAGCACATGACAACAGGGGGGCGGGGTTTCAAATCAGCCGGGCGGCCCGCCCACCTAATTAGCCCTGGGGAGAACACTGGGTCTGTTTCTCTGTAAGGAATAGCCTGATTTCATTGTCCATGGATGAGATAGCTCAATTCCAATATACTTACATCAAAATGCCTATAATTCATAGGTATCATAATTGCATATTAATAATAATCAATCAGCACACCTCTATAATCATAAGCATGTTAAATTATACATCTCATGGACATCATCTTCTGTACCTAAGGAAAGGAAAACTATTAGGCTTATTTTTATTTGATCATATACAATTTGATTAATCGGAAAAGCGATATTCTGCCATCTTGGAAATCTTGACACAACTAACATGTTTCGGAGCGGTAAAGGTCTCATGGTACATCTAACATATTGTAGAGCACAACTACTACATGTGATCATATAGACCACATTGGTGGATCCACAGTTTATAAACTGCTTTATAGGGAACCTACAGCCGTTCGACAAAGACACCGCGGACCCTGTTTTAACATGGTCAACATAGTAGTGACATTTCTTGACTCCACACCTATATGAACCAACCAAATTGAGCCAGGAAGAGGATCTGGGACCTGACTCACACTAGGCGACAGTAATTGGGGCAGTGTAGGAGCTCTTTTGCTGGCAAAGTGTACCCCTCAGCGGAGAATCGGGCGCAACCTGTCAGCTTCCAGTACAGGAAGATACTTCTTTAGAATTGACACCACCTTGTCATATTCTTTACTGTGTGTTGTCACAAAAGTTGGCCTGCCGGCACCAATACTCCTGTTGTGGTTTTAATTAGTTGGTCCCTACTTTTGGTGCTAGCTCTGGTCCTACCCCTATTGATCATCCACTTGGGGTTAGAGATGGCTCAAACCTCCGATTTTCAGTTCGCGAACCTCAAACGCGAACCTCCGCAAAAAGTTTGGTTTGCGCGAACTCCTGTGAACCACAATAGACTTCAATGGGGAGGCGAACTTTGAAAATTAGAAACATTTATGCTGGCCACAAAAGTGATGGAAAAGATGTTTCAAGGGGTCTAACATCTGAGTTTTTGCATGGGGGAGTGGGATACACGCCAAAAGTACCGGGGGGGGGGGAATCTGGATTTGATGCACAGCAGCGTTTTAAGGGCAGAAATCACATTGCATGCTAATTTGGAGGCCTAAAGTGCTTTAAAACATCTTGCATGTGTATACATCAATCAGGTAGTGTAATTAGTGTACTGCTTCACACTGACAGACCAAACTCACTGTGTAACGCACCGCACACAGCAGTTTGTGTAGTGACGGCCGTGCTGGACTGGTGCGCACCATGACGAGAGTGCAGGTGATGGCGGCTTTCCAGCCCATATGGTCGCCGGGCTGAGGTAGCTCAATGACAAAACAGTGACTGCCTTTCAACATCACGGTACAGTTTGGGTATCACCTTTTTTGAGAAATAATTGCGGCCTGGTATCTTCCACTGTGGTGTGTGGCTTTGCTTTTGTGTGCTGCTTTTCCTCAGGTGGTCATCCCATTGCAGTTTGTGCTTTGTCATCATGTGCCTTCGTAAGGAAGTCTTTCCACGGCTCAATTTTTGATGGCAGAGAGTACAGATGGCATTGCTCTCATCTGAGGCAGACACACAAAAAAAATGTCCACACCACTGAGCCGACTGAGTGTTAAGTGGGGTGCCAGAATCAGAGCAGGAGGAGGGAGATATGTCACGCTTCCGTGCGGAAGCTGAGGAAGATTAAGTGTTCTGTGTTAAATTGTCAACTACGTGATTTGTGTTAAATTGTCAACTACCTGACAATCTTGGGGGTTGATGGCATGTGCCTTCTGAACACTGTACTTTGGTCCAGGGCTGCATGAAATCACGACAGCACGACCTCGAACAGACCTGCCGGGTGGCCTGCCTCTGCCTCTGCCTGTTTTGCCCATATTGGGGGGATGAAGTGAAAGGTATTCACTGACTTGACTAATACAATGTGCAGTCACACAGGTGCAGTGAACAGGTATGCAGTGACTGGTATCAATACAATGTGCAGCTGTCACACACACAGGTACCGTGAACAGGTGCAGCGACTGACTGGTATATAACACTGCATGCGCTCACGTAGGTAGGTAGGTAGGTGCACTGACCAGGTGGGTATGCAGTGATTGGTATTACAAACGTGCAGCTGTCACACACACAGGTACCGTGAACAGGTGCAGTGACTGACTGGTATATAACACTGCATGCGCTCACATAGGTAGGTAGGTGCACTAAACAGGTGGGTATGCAGTGATTGGTATTACAAATGTGCAGCTGTCACACACACAGGTAGTCACTGAATGTGCTGGGCCTGGCAGTGGCACAGTAGGAATTACCAAGGGGCCAAGGTCCCACCAGCAGCTGCGACTGACTGACAGGGCTGTATATGCAACACAAGTGTCTGTGGGACACACACAAAAAAAATAGATCACAAGAACAACATTTGCTCTCAAAAGAGCTGTTGAGGATGAGGAGTGCTTTTTAGCAATAAGATCAGCAAGAAGGAGCAACCTAACAAGCCTAACACAAGAGCCTAACTAAGCTTTCCCTATGTCAGCAGCCAGGTTCTCTGCCTTCTCTAATTACTGCAGCCACAAGAGTGAGTGAAATGGCTGACGCTGCCTGCGTTTTATAAGGGGGGGGCTCCAGGAGGGAGTGTAGCCTGATTAGCTACCCTGTGTCTGCTGACTGTGATATAAAGGGTCAAAGTTGACCCTAATGATGTTGTATAGGGGGCGTGTCGAACTCGCATATAGTTTGCGGTTCACCGCGAACACGAGCCACCGAAGTTCGCGCGAATAAGTTCGTGTGCGAACCATTCGGGCCATCTATACTTGGGGTAACCTCTCTTCTGCAATCTATGTTCAACCTTTTCAAAGTCATCTGACTGTGACAGCCAGCTCACCTCTGAGCAGTTACGTCGGGCTCTGATAAATTCACCTACAGGGACACCACATATAGTATGTGCCGGATGGCAACTTGTGGCCCGAAGGGTAGTTTTGCCACTACAGGGTTTTACAGGATCTAGAGCATATTCTATTGCACTCGGGATCCCCCACCAGAGTAACATCTAAATAATCAATAGATATGGGGTCCCATTTGAGCATGAACTCTAGGTTATGAGGGTTGTCATTAAGATGGTTCAGAAAAGTAGGAATGCACTCAGGGGGACCCTGGCAGACGAGCAGGAGATCATCAATGTACCTCTCGTACCACGCAACATCCTCCAGGTGGTGGCCCCCACCCCCAAAGATGTAGCACTCCTCCCACCAACCCATATAAAGATTGGCCAGGGATGTTATTTTCTTGTATATTTAACTTGACTTCCTCTTATTGTTGGAGTGGTGGGTGTGTCTGGGTAGGGAGCTTCCCAACTTTGTTTTGGGTGGTTCCCTTCTGGATGGCCAACACACCCCATGGGAGGAGGATATAAATGTTGATGTTGTGTCATTGAATGGCAACTATGATTAAGGGCCACACCAGTCTGAAACATGTCAGTTGTTTGATGTCTTTTAAGCTTTGGACACGTCCACAATAAAGAGTTTTTGACTTTGAATGGACATTGTGCGGGCATCTGTATCCTTTGTAAAACACATACCGTATATACTCGCATATAAGCCGACCCGCATATAAGCCGACCCCCCAACTTTTCCCTGAAAAACCAGGGGAAAATGATTGACCCCCATATAAGCCGGGGGTAGGAAATGCTGGCCGCCTTATTCCCCGAGTGTGTCTTAGTATAGCTAGTAAAGTGTCCAGTATGGGTAGGTAGTGCCCCAGTATAGCTAGTATAGTGCCCAGTATAGCTAGAATAGTGCTCAGTATAGCTAGTATAGTGCTCAGTATAGCTAGTAAAGTGCCCCAGTTTAGCTAGTATACTGCCCAGTACAGCTAGTATAGTGCTTAGTATAGCTAGTAAAGTGCCCCAGTTTAGCTAGTATAGTGCTCAGTATAGTGCTCAGTATAGCTAGTATAGTGCTCAGTATAGCTAGTATAGTGCCCCAGTTTAGCTAGTATAGTGCTCAGTATAGCTAGTATAGTGCTCAGTATAGTGCCCCAGTTTAGCTAGTATAGTGCTCAGTATAGCTAGTATAGTGCTCAGTATAGCTAGTAAAGTGCCCCAGTATAGCTAGTATAGTGCTCAGTATAGCTAGTATAGTGCCCCAGTATAGCTAGTATAGTGCTCAGTATAGCTAGTATAGTGCCCCAGTTTAGCTAGTATAGTGCCCCAGTTTAGCTAGTATAGTGCCCCAGTTTAGCTAGTATAGTGCTCAGTATAGCTAGTATAGTGCCCCAGTTTAGCTAGTATAGTGCCTCAGTTTAGCTAGTATAGTGCCCCAGTTTAGCTAGTATAGCGCTCAGTATAGCTAGTATAGTGCCCCAGTTTAGCTAGTATAGTGCCCCAGTTTAGCTAGTATAGTGCTCAGTATAGCTAGTATAGTGCCCCAGTTTAGCTAGTATAGTGCCTCAGTTTAGCTAGTATAGTGCCCCAGTTTAGCTAGTATAGCGCTCAGTATAGCTAGTATAGCGCCCCAGTTTAGCTAGTATAGCGCTCAGTAAAGCTAGTTACGTGCCCCAGTTTAGCCAGTCCCCGCTCCCCATGGCCGCCGCCGCTATTACCTGGCTGCATCTTCTATTTCAATCTCCGTTCTTGTAAACATTCAGAGCAGCGCGCCCGGCGCTGCTACTGTGACGAGCGGCGAGCCAGGAAAGAGCGGTTCCCATAGTAACAGGACGCTCTTTCCTGCCTCGTCACAGTAGCAGCGCCGGGCGCGCTGCTCTGAATGTTTACAAGAACGGAGATTGAAATAGAAGATGCAGCCAGGTAATAGCGGCGGCGGCGGCCATGGGGGGAGCGGGGGACCCGCGGACCAGCAGAGGGGGGGGACCCGCGGACCACCATGACTCGCATACAAGCCGAACCCCCAACTTTTGGCCCCCTTTTTGGGGGTCAAAAATTCGGCTTGTATGCGAGTATATACGGTACTTTTGTGGGTAAAGTGTGAAGTGTGTACATGAGTTGTGCTACATTGCTGGCATAAATACCAGTAAAATTGCCATGCACTGTCTGAATAACTTTACTGGGGTTTAGTGAATCACCCACATACTATGATAAGCACATCTGCTACTTCAAAATGCAGATAATGACCCATGTATTTGAAGTATATACATTTTCTTTAAGAATAATTCACTTTTGAAGATGAATGATACTATTAATATGTTCTTATATGTTTTTATTTTATTCCAGAAACCAGCAAAAGTACAGGAAAAGTTTTTTGATGAACTCAAAATCCTCTGGGGCTTTTTACGTTCAGCAAAATGAAATTTCCTCCAGGAAAATCAACTACAATGAAGGACACTCAACTTTATGAGCAGTTACAGCATCACACAATGGAGATCTTCATTACACAACAACTTTATACATCATTGCAATGTTGAAAAAAAAATACAGGGTAAAATAATTCACAGAACTTGTTGGAGAAGTGAAAAACATAATAATGCTCAGAAAACCCTTAAATTCTATAGCAAAATGGCTGAAGTTAAGCAACTGTATTTTCAACCATTAGTGATCGCCCAACTCAAGATAGAACACACATTCTATGTTTAGCTGGAAATTATGTTGAACAGGTAAAATTTTTACTCAAACAAGACACACTATCGACCTGGGCAAAAATGGATACCTGAAATGAAGGGTATTTCACACAAAAAACAATACCTTTCCATTGTTGTCTTTGCCCTGCTCTCCAATAAGCTGCAATTCAGAGCGCTGTATCACTTCTATAACGGACATCCATATTGGAGAACAAAAGCTTTATGCAAAATGAACAATTACATCACAAGAACAAAACTTGCATTGCCACATTGTGAATATAGCTATTTATATTTATTATCAGTATTACATCATAAATATATATTTTATTTTGTTTAATTAAAAAAAGTATTAAAAATGTAATGTTTATTTTGTGAATGCTAAGGCGGCAGAGGTGTAATCAATATTAGCACTGAGTCTTGCTGTCATTTGTTTTAAGGCTGGATTCACAGTTTTCAGTTGCATAACACATGTGTTATAATGACTGTGAACTTCAATGGAGGCTGGCCATAGACATTAACTCAGAGCCTGCATTCAGTGAGTACAACACAGAGATGTAAACAGGTCCAGGCCTGGCTGTTACCTTAGCTGAAAGACTGTCAATTTGTGATATGTGAACTGTATGGTTAGTTTAGATGAATGTACTTTAGCACTAGGCACTCTTGCACAAGTACTTTTTTGTACCCCTGACTCAGGCTATTATAGAGAGATCGTAAATGACGAGTACACAAGTCATTTTTTTAGAATTCATATGATAGTAAATGTATATTTCTTAGCATTGCACACATTTTTGTGCATTGCATATCTGTACTCTTTACAACAAATACAGTATATCCAAAATATCTGTCTGGCAACATATTTTACATTTTACAGTTTTCTTCATAGTGCCCCTGTAAAGTATACAGTATACTTAGTATGTAGTTTCACTTGCAGTAGTTATATGAGATAGTGTAGCAATGACTTTTAGGAACACTAGTATAGATTTTTTTTATTTTTTTCAGAAAAATAGTGGAAAGGGTGAAATTGGGTTTAACTGCCTATGGCAAAAAAAGGGCTAGAAACACCCTTGATAGGGAATTCAGCATAATGCCTTACTAAAAACCAAGTACAATGGAAAAGAATGTACACTGACATTAAGAAAAGCTGAGATTAAAAATCAATGCCAGAACATATAGTATGTACAGGCAAAGCCTCTTTAGCACTGTCAACATTTCATTACAGTGCTCGTCAGAACAATGCTTCTTACAAAACTGTGATCAGTCCTGGACTAAAAGCTTTAGCTTTCACATTCCTTTACAATGATGGGAAACCGTGCATAACTTAGTCTCAAGAGCCTCACAAGTAATGATGTTAAATGGCCAGATCTAGAATGCAAACAAGTTCCAACAGCAAAAACCATTACATTTTCGCATACAGGTGTTTTTCTCCACAGGCTAAATATTTACATGGATTTGATCGGACAACTCTTCTGGGACTGCAAGGGCCACTGCCGGATGCAAACACTTAGTTTTCTCAACTGTTCTGGCTTAGATCACACACATGCATAGCAGCAGAACTTTATTTTCCCGCCAACCAGCCAGCCAAGATCCACTTCAGTAAGAAGATTCTGTAGAATAAATATCATTTTGTTTGCTGGAAAGAGCTTTGAACAGGGTTGAATTTTAACTCTGCGTGCTGCTGCAATTTGTTTTTTTATTGGGGGGGGGGGTTCCAGATTTTGACGGTGAAAGGTTGCTTCATCGTTGATCTGTGACCCAAAAGCCCCATTACCCACCTCATGATGTTTTTCGACAATTTTCCCACTGACCGGCTATTTTTTGAGGGTACAAGTGAACGATCCGATCACGCGAACGTCACTTAGTATGACGCGGCGATAATGACTGTCACGACGGATTGGTCTTTAATATCCCCAATGACTCCCTCGAAAAATATCGGGATCGCTTGAAGTCTCGTTCGCCCCGTCGTGTAACATCCCGCATACCCGCCAGCCGGAAGATGCAGGAAGATGGCTCCTCATCAGGGAGACATCACTGGATCCATCTCCCTGCAGCGTGAGGTGAGTACATAGCATAAAGTTACATGTTACCATTTGAACCTCAGCTCAACATACAGTGGTTCGCAAAAGTATTCGGCAGTGAATTGCATATGGGCCTATATGTCATTCCCTGTATTTATCTAAATGCGTAACATTTCAAAGTCTTCATTCTATATTAATGAAACCAATCCTTCATAATTTCAAAGGCTTAGGGCTAGTTCACACTGGGTGATTTTTCAGTGATTTGCTGATCAGTGGCAATCAGCAAAATGCTGCTGCTAATACAAGTCAATGGTAGTGTTCACACTGTAGCAATCGCCAGTGATTAGCGATTTGCTGATGGTGCATGCAGCATTTCTGGAGCGATTTTGGAGCGATTGCATGTCAATGTTATAGAATCACAAAACGCAATCACTCCTAAATCGCTTTCCTGTACAGTAAAAAAAAAACAGCTTTGCAAAACGCTACCAAAGTGCCCAGTGTGAACTAGCCCATATGTAGCAAAAAATTGGTTGAGAGGAAAGAAAGAAGGAAAGAAAGAAAGAAAGAAAGAAAGAAAGAAAGAAAGAAAGAAAGAAAGAAAGAAAGAAAGAAAGAAAAGCGTGCAGACAAAAAGACTTTACTGGAAGCTGCTGGTAAGGAGCCAGTTACAGTAATTGTTGCTTATCGCCAGCATCATAAGCCACATGCTAAAGGTGTTACATGTAGACAGGAAACAATGCGATGACAGAAAAGCACCACAATAACTTCAACTGAATTTGGCTGAAGCATTTACAATTGCAAGTCTGACACATGCAGTGTTTGCAGGCATGCTGTTAATGAAAGAGAATTAATTAATGGGGAACTCAATCAGACAAAATTCAGGTGATAAATGGAGGAACAGGATTTTGTCATTTTCTTTGCTAGTTATTAAGTATGCGATATCCCCAATAGGGAGCTGTACATTAAAGATTATTTACCAAGGCATCTCTAGAGAGCTCCAAACACATCTAATTCAGTTAGTAGACATGATCCAGCCCCTTTGCATAGGATAAAAAAAACTCTACTATTTTGTCCTTAACCACTTAAGGGCCACTGGCTAACCCCACCAATTCCCCCCCCCCCCCCCCCCCCCCGCCAGTGACCAGGCAATTTTTTAAAAATCAGTGCTCTGCAGCTATAACATGCTCGCTGCAGAGCCATACAACTTAGCACACAAATGGAATGGTTTCCCCCTTTTCTGCCCACCAGAAAGTGCTTTCTGTTGGTCGGCTCTGATCGCTGCTGCAGGCTTTATTTTTTTTTTTTTATACATTTTATTCTTATTTTATTTTAAATAAAATTGTGTATTTTTTTCTCCCCTATCCCCTCCCTCGCTCCGTTGTCCAATCAGGGACAGCCAAGTGACAGGGCTATCCCCAGTACAGCGCTGCATTAGATTGCAGTGCTGTACAATGAAAGGAAACTGCCGTTTCTTTTCTTTTCAGTCTGCTAGTGGTGATCGCCGCTGGCAGACTGTTGATGGAGCTCAGCTCCATCACTCAAGCGGGGAAGCGATCCCCTGCAATCTCTTCCCCCGGGACTTGACGCCTTTTGGCGTTAGGCGATCCTGGGGGAGCCACCTTGCGGACGCCAATTGGCATTAGGCAGCGGCAAGGAGGTAAAGGACGACTATTGCGAAAAAAGTAGGCAGTTAAAATCTGACAGAACCGACAGGTTTGGGCCAGTCCATCTCCTAATGGGGGATTCTCGGGGTTTTCTTTGTTTTCAATAGAATTTCCTGAACAGCAGTTGCAAAGTCTGACAAAATAGTGTGCAAGGCAGTAGGGAGGCTGGCTGATATCTAACTATTTTGGCAGTTAAATGGCTGTTCAGGAAATGCTGTTGAAAACAAAATAAATCCTGAGAATCCCCCATGAGGAGATGGACTGGCCCGAAACCTGTTGGTTCTTTCAGATTTTCAATACCTACTTTTTTCACGATAGTGGTCCTTTAAGGATTACATGACTACAGTTTCAGGCACATAGCAAAAATGAAAACTTCATGACTGCAGTTTCAGGCACATAGCAAAAGTGAGAACTTTTTTTTTAATACACCCAGTCTGTCCAGAATTTACTTAAAAAAAACCTTGTTCTGTAAGCTGCATGAAACTGCAATTAATCACTAATTTACAAACATCTTAGCAGCCCTGACTATGATATGACATGACCCACACTTAAAGGGAAGGTCCAAGCAAAATAAAAAAAAAATGAGTTTCATTTACCTGGGGCTTCTACCAGCCCCATGCAGCCATCCTGTGCCCTCGTAGTCACTCACTGCTGCTCCAGTTCCCCACTGGCAGCTTCCCGACCTCGGAGGTCGGCGGGCCGCATTGCGTACATTTTTACGCATTCCAGTTAGTGCAGGAACATTAACACATACATTTTTACGCGTTAGTGGTTTAATGCGTACATTTTTATGCATTGATCCACTAACGCGTAAAAATGTATGTGTTAATGTTCCTGCACTAACTGGAATGCGTAAAAATGTACGCAATGCAGCCTGCCGACCTCAGATGCTGCCAGTGGGGGACAGGAGCAGCAGTGAGTGACTAAGAGGGCACAGGATGGCTGCATGGGGCTGGTAGAAGCCCCAGGTAAGTGAAACTCATTTTTTTATTTTGCTTGGACCTTCCCTTTAAACAGAGTTAACATACGGCAAAGTAATACCATCTTTGTAAAAATGTGACTTATCCACTAGTACTAGAAGCAGCCATCTTTCATGTAACAACATGTTGTACGTAACATACTGCAATTCTTCAGAATATTCATCTTTCTGTCAGTTTAGCATATATACAGACGCTCCCAGCTATAAATGACACTTACCTTCTGCAGTCAGACATATAAAAATCTCTTGGCATCCAAGAGTTCAGTGCAGTTCAGTGCAGCATACTAATTAGCTTAATTAGGTCAGGCCTGGATTTACATCAGAGAAGCCTATAGCCGCAGATACCTTGGCACCTTAGACTTCTCCCTCCATGAATTTACAAACACCCGCCAAGCCGCACCGCAAGTCAATTCTGTCACTTCTCCCTTAGTTATTTTGCCCATCATAGGTCGCTACAGATGCCCCTTAGTATTAGGTAGCCAGAGCGATCCTCAATATTAAAGGACCACTACCGTGAAAAAAAAGTAGGCAGTTAAAATCTGACAGAACCGACAGGTTTGGGCCAGTCCATCTCCTCATGGGGGATTCTCAGGGTTTTCTTTGTTTTCAACAGCATTTCCTGAACAGCAGTTTAACTGCCAAAATAGTCTGATACAAGAATCAACATTCATTCCCTGAACCCTCCCATCCCATTAAGTTCCAGCCCTATTAGCCTTCTCTCCAGGGCAGCTCCAGGATATTGAGGGTGCTATGCAGGTGCTGGATCCACTGGTGGGGTAGCTGTTGACCTGTGGTGCGCGTGGCAAAAAATGGGTGTGTCCATGCACTGGAAAGTGGGCATGGTAATGACGGGTCATGGGTAGGGCCAAATGTACATGACCTTAGCAGCATTGGAATTCAAAACTTTGAATGAAGCCCCCTAATAAAAAATAATATGCAAGAAATTGTATACAAGCGCTCGCAGTTCAAAAATATGAAACACAGACTGAAAACACCAGTTCAATGATGGAGCGCTCCCTGGCTATTTGTGAGTAGCTAGAATAAAATAAACAATATAAGGGTTAGCGCTCAGGACACAGTCTGTGTAATAAAGTTCTTCATAATACTCCACACGGGGACAGCAGATGTCAACAGGGCACTTGTTGCCCACCCCTCAACATAGAGAGACTCACCGGAAGGTGCGGCCAAGATGGGCCCGACTTCGCTTTAGGGGTATTGGCCACCCCTCAGCCTCCAAGGCGATCTCCACACTTCAGCAGACTCAGCACTCCGTGTTCTCAGGGGGTAAGCTTTGCTGTGACCTCAAAAATAAAAATGGACGCTACACATAGCGTAAATGTGTTTTGAGGGAGAGTTCCCACGTTTAATAAAAAACACGTTGTGTTAAAAACAACATAAAATACAAAGAGATATAGCGCACGGCTACGTCAAGCGGGAGGAGCGGGCAGCTTCTGTGGATGTTTATCCAGCTACCGTAACGCATCCCCGGCTAGTATTTCAAGACGTGCCGCCGCAAACCAAAAGTTCCACGCCAAACAGTCACTGCGTCCAGTGACGTCAGACGTTACGCCGCTCCGTAGCTCCGCCCTACGCGTTTCGTTGCTATGGCAACTCCTCAGGCAACGAAACGCGTAGGGCGGAGCTACGGAGCGGCGTAACGTCTGACGTCACTGGACGCAGTGACTGTTTGGCGTGGAACTTTTGGTTTGCGGCGGCACGTCTTGGAATACTAGCCGGGGATGCGTTACGGTAGCTGGATAAACATCCACAGAAGCTGCCCGCTCCTCCCGCTTGACGTAGCCGTGCGCTATATCTCTTTGTATTTTATGTTGTTTTTAACACAAAGTGTTTTTTATTAAACGTGGGAACTCTCCCTCAAAACACATTTACGCTATGTGTAGCGTCCATTTTTATTTTTGAGGTCACAGCAAAGCTTACCCCCTGAGAACACGGAGAGCTGAGTCTGCTGAAGTGTGGAGATCGCCTTGGAGGCTGAGGGGTGGCCAATACCCCTAAAGCGAAGTCGGGCCCATCTTGGCCGCACCTTCCGGTGAGTCTCTCTATGTTGGGGGGTGGGCAACAAGTGCCCTGTTGACATCTGCTGTCCCCGTGTGGAGTATTATGAAGAACTTTATTACACAGACTGTGTCCTGAGCGCTAACCCTTATATTGTTTATTTTAATAAAAAATAATGCCTTACTTACTATATATATAGTAGAGATTAGATTGCGAGCTTCTCTGAGGACAGTCCATGACATGAATATGTACTCTGCAAAGTGCTGCAGAAGATGTCAGTCCTATACAAATATATAATAATAATATGGTAGGACTTTAGACTATGACTATGGTAGAATTAGATTGTAAGCTTTTCTGAGGACAGCCCATGACAGGACTACGTACTCTGTAAAGTGCTTCAGCACAAGTTACCAAGCCGTGTACCCCTTGCAGTATATGTATAAACATACATATATTCAGGCACATCGCCTCTAGTTAGGACATTAAATAAATTATTAGGGAAAGGGAGGTGCTGAAGGGGGTGTGGCTAGAAACAGCAAAAATCAATTAACCCTTCGCACTCTCACATGCAAATGTTCAAACAAATGCATTCACAGATTTACTCATCCAGGCACAACTGTTATCCCTACAGCCAAATTAAAAGCCAGGGTTTTAGTTCACAGAAGAATGCATTCTTATGCTTAGTCACCTATACTGCGTAGAAGTACCCAGGTAAACATAGGTGTCCTAACTCTGGCCCTGTAACATGCATAGTGCAGACATGCAAACACATTCATTGCATCAAACCTATCAATGGATTAGGAGCACACATCCTAACTTCCTCTCCTGGGAAAGACGGTGCATCTTACCAATCGCACAAGGGAGCTAACTTTATGTGTCCATGTGCACACACACTTACACAGACTGAGTCTCCGCCTCTCTGCAGCCCCCGGTCAGCCATCCACCGGTCCTGTCCCAGACGACTGCCAGTGTCTCCACACAGCCACCGGCAGGCTGGCTGTCAGTTGTCACAACAAGCCTGCACTGCACACACACAGTGCACAGTAACGCTAGGCTGACGGCAGGCTGGGTCTAAGGGTGGCAATGCAGAAGAAGAGTTGTCCTGGCTGGGCTGGTCCTTCTTCCGGTTCTCCTTCCCAGCCTGCACTGGAGACACACAGGAGGGATTACTGCTGGCTGGCCATGTGTTCTGCATGTGATTGGGGGTGGCAACGGCGAGGAAGCACAGCGCTAGTAGCCACCCCCTGTCCAGGAAATAAACCTCGTCCTTCTCCCAGGTCCTAGTGCCCGCCGCCATCGCCGCAAACAGCAGCAATGAACGCATTGGTGGGCGGCGGGCAACAGGCCCCATTTCAGGCGCACACAGCTTCTTCTTCTCATGGCCCCCTGTTAGGCATCTCTTCCTCCGGGCCCCCCTGCGCCTGCATGGCTTGCACGCTCTATAGTTACACCCCTGAAGGGAAGGGTATAGGGGGTTGGGGTATGTAGTCCTTAGGGTGTGGAGGATGTAGGGGACAATATGGGGGGCTGAGATATATGGTCCATAGGGGTTATTGGGGGTATACAGTCCATGTGGTATCATGTTCCTCTCAGTTGGTGGCAGGCTGTGACATATCAGGCAGCTATTTGCACGGTTGTTTCCTCCTCCCCCAGTAGGATGTAGAGTTTCCTCTCCTCATCTGTGGAGGTAAAATCCTGGTTCTGTTCAGAGAGTCTCTGGAAGTGGACAGTCCTCACAGGTGCGTACTTACTGCAGTGTAACAGGAAGTGGGCCTCATCCTCCAGGACTCCCTGGTCACTTTGCTTGCACAATCTCTCCTCCCGGGGCTTTCATGTCTGTTTGTGCCGCCCTGTCTCTACCTCCAGGCTGTGGGCACTCAGGAGGTACAGGCTCAGGTTCTCTCTGTCTTTGTGGTGGTGTAGCCTCTCCAGATATGGAGCCATTGGGTACTCCCTCTGTAGTGATTGGTAGACAGTGAGTTTCTTTGAGTTCTTTATGTCACTTCTCCATTCCTCTATGTATCGTTCCTTGCAGCTTTCTATAGTCCCTTTTATTTGGGCTTTTGTCAGCCTGTGTTGGTGGTCTTGGCTGGGCTGGCTGCTGATGCTTTGCTTGAGAGTGCGTGGTATGGCCTCGCCCCCCTGGTTCAGTGAGGCTTTATGGTGGTAAGTGCTGGGGTTGCTGCTCTGTATATGCGCCCAGTATGAGAGTGCCCTCTGCTGAATAGTCAACCATAATGGGAATCTACCTAGCTCTGCCCGGCTGGCTGAGTTCGAAGTGCTGCGATGGACTTGCAGAAGATACTTGCAGAACTCTAGATGGAAGATTTCTGTTGGGCTGGAGTCCCATTTTGATTGGTCAGGGTAGGTGGCCGGGCCCCATACCTCACTGCTATAGAGCAGGATTGGGTTGATGATGCTGTCGAATATCTTTACCCGCACTCTCACTGGTGGTTTTAGGTGGTAAAGCTGTCTTCTGATGGCATAAAATGTTCTGCAGACATTTTTTTTTCAGGGCCTTTACTGCTGGTTTAAAGCTCCCTGATTGGTTGATCTCCAACCCCATGTAGGTGTAGCTGTTGGTGGACACCAGTGGGGAGCCATTTAATATAAATGAGGAGGTGGGGGTTTTATTTCCATTCTTCCTCTGGAACACCATCACTTTCGTCTTCTTTGGGTTGATGGGCAGTGCCCATGTGGTGCAGAAACTCTCCAATACTCCCAGGCTATCCTGTAGTATTTATTCATCTCTGGCAGGATGCCATCTGTACCGCTGGCCTTCTTACATTTTATCAGCTTTGTTCTTTCTCTTATTTCCTGAACCATGATTGGTGTATCCAGAGGGTTTTGAAAGTCCTTGATTGTCTCCTCCATGTCCTTCGTTTTGCGGCTATTTGTTTCTGTTCCAGGGTTTGGGCATTTTCTGGGATGTCTTTGTAGAGGTCCCTAAAGTAGTGGAGCCAGATGTGGCCATTTTGGATATGAAGAGGGCTTTTTTAGGCTTTGCGCCGATATGGTCCAGGTCTCCCAGAATGAGTTGTCCTGGAGGGAGTCCTCCAGCTTTTGGAGTTTGTGGGAGATGTGGCTCTGTTTTTTCCGCCTGAAGGTGTCTTTGTATTGTCACTGTAGGTGGTCATGGGCTTCCCTTAGGTCTCGGTTGTTGGCATCTCTGTGCGTTTGGTTAGAGGCTGCCCTTAGAGAATTACGTAGAGCCTTGCATTCACTGTCAAACCATTTTTGGGACTGTTTATTTGTGGATCTCTTGAAGTTGGTCTGCTTGAGGCTTGCTAGCACTGCCATGGTATATAAGATGTTACATGTCCTTCACTGCATGGCTGACACCCTGTTGGTAATTGGTTCATATGGGTTGTTATAAAAGTTTGTCAGCAGTTCTTGGATTTTGGCAGTTTTGGTCAAGTTGGTGTACTCGGTGGCAGACTGTTTGGGCAATTTGAAGGGTGGTGGCAGCTTGTAGAGACCGGTCTGGTGAGGTTGCTGTGCGGTTGGTTTATCAGTGATTTCAGGTACAGAAAGACTGGGTTGTGGTCTGACAGGTGTGTTTCAGGGGTGACTATGAGGGCATTGATATTTATGGGGTCTGTGTCTGTGATGGCATAATCTACCACACTGCTGCCTACGTGAGAGTTCATAGTAACTCTCCCAAAAGAGTCACCCCTGGTTCGCCCATTCATTATCCCTCCCTCTCTTCCCTTGTAGTATATATGTGAACAGGTGCTTCCCCCCTCCCTCCCTCTCTCCCCTTGTAGTACATATGTGAACAGGTGCTTCCCCCCCTCCCTCCCTCCCTCTCTCTCCCCTTGTAGTATATATGTGAACAGGCACTTCCCCCCTCACTCCCTCCCTCTCCCCCCCCCCCTCTCTCCCCTTGTAGTATATATGTGGCCACAGATGTTACCCCCCTCCCTCCCCTTGTAGTATATATGTGGCCACAGATGATTCCCCCCTCCCTACCCTTGTAGTATATATGTGGCCAGGTGCTTCCCCCTCCCTCCCCTTGTGGTATATATGTGGCCACAGATGACCCCTCCCCCCCCCTTAAAGTATAACGAACGGTGGCCAGGCGCTTCCTCCCACCCTCTACTTGTTATATGAAGGTGGCCAGAGATGTTACCCCCCCTCCCCCCTTGAAGTATATAGATGGCTAGGTGCTTCCCTGTGTACATTAAATGAAGGCACAAGGGGAAAAAAAGGGGCACAGAGTGAAGCCAAAGTTTCAAAATATTGTTTATAACAATGTTTTTTTAAATAATTTTTTCACCTTTATCTCCATTAGAATAATAAATATTAAAATAACTGTATTAAAAGGCTGCTGGGTGAAGCTGAAATTTCAAAAGATCGCACATAACAATGTGCTTTATCTTTTTTTTCTCCTGGTGCTTTCTCCAGTCCCATGAGCGCCATGGCCTCCCTCGCCGTCCTCCTTGGTCCCTCTGTTCTCGTGCTAAGATTCCCGTTAATCCGGTCAGCCGCCGTCAGTTGTTGCCTCCTGTGCATTTGCAGCTAAGCTGTGCCTGTGCATCACTTCTGTCCCTGGGAGCGTTCTGCGCTAGCAGAGTGCTCCAGGCCGTGGGGGTGCGGCGAGGGGTGCACGTGCGGCTTAGCCGTGTATGTGCAGAAGCCCACGACTGCCTGGATTACAAAGAGTCATAGTGGCAGAAGGGAGGGGCCAAACAGCACGATGAGGGATGCCACCATCCTCATGGGGCTGGAGGAAGCCCCAGGTAAGCATAAATAGGGTCGAGTGTACCATCTCAGGTACATTTTAAGTATTTATCCCTTTCTTTTAATCCATTCGATTCTATTCACTTTAGGTGGGTTTATATGTCTTGTTTATATTATCTGTAGGCTCTCCCTCTGTCCCTGTCTATGATCATTGCCAGCATACACACAGTGTATACTAGCTTGTGTATGGTGCACATGGATGTATTTTGTAACTCCCTTGTGGGATTTGTTTGATGCACTATCTGTCCCAAGAGAGGACATTAGGATATGTGCTCCTAATCTTTAGATAGGGAGAGGCACTGAATGCTTGCATGCTTGCACTATCAGGGCCCCCAACCGCCCCATTTTCGGCGGGACGGTCCCGATTTCGAGAAGCCGTCCCGCTGTCCCACGCTGCCCCCCCCCCCTCCAGGTCCCGGCCGCTGGGGAGAGAGGGGGAAAAAAAGCCGATCGAGGCACCAGCCCGGGATGCGGTATGGATGGCCGCCGCCATTACACTTCTCCCTCCCTTCCTCCCTCCTAATGTGCCCCGCAGTGTCCTCTTCCCCCCGCAGAGTAAAATGGGCAGCGGAGCGGGCAGTAAGTCTTACCACTGCCTCTCCACTGCGTACCGGGATCTCCTCTGATCTTCCGGCTTCCTGTGACGTCACAGGAAGCAGGAAGCGAGAAGATCAGAGGAGTTCCTGGTACGGCAGTGGTAAGTTACTGCCCGCTCTGCTGCCCATTTTACTCTGCGGGGGGAAGGGGACACTGGGAGGCACATTAGGAGGGAGGGAGAAGTGTAATGGCGGCGGGCGGCGGCCATCCATGCCGCATCCTGGGCTGGTGCCTTGATCGTTTTTTCCCCCCTTTCTCTGCCCATCCACTGACACCCTCCCCCTCCCCACCCACTGGCACCCTCACTCTCCCCACCCACTGGTACCCTCACTCCCTTTTGGGAGTAAATAACTTTGTTTTACAAAAAACTTTTTTGTGTGTGGGGTGGGCGTGACTAGGGGGTTGGGGGTGTGGCCGGGGGGGGGGGGGGCTAGGGGTGTGGCCTAAGTGTCCCGTTTTCTCCCATGAAAATGTTGGGAGGTATGCACTATGCATGTTATAGGACACGAGTTAGGATACATATGAACTTTGAGGAGCCTCTACATAGCGTATGCAAGAGAATGTGTTCTTTTGTAATGGTGACCACAGCTTTGAACTTAGCTGTAAGAATAACAGTGGTTCCTGAATGATTGATTTGCATGAAAGCATTTGCATGTGAGTGCGCAAAGGGCTAACTGATTTTGCTGTTTTGTTGGCCACACCCCCTTTGACACATCTCTTGTAATTTATTTAAATGTCCTAGCTTGAGACGATTAGCCTAGACTGTGTGTTTTTACTTGCCTTCCGAGAGATCCCAATATAATGCCCAATCTGTCTTCCTCGTACATAATTCAGTTACAATCCCCTGCTTTTATTCAATTGTTTATACAGTATATTTTCCTATGAAATGGGTTTGTAACATTTTTAAGAAGAGGGTATTTTCTATGTGAGCACCATACACATTATACATTGTAAGTTCTTCCCCCTGTAATCTCAATGACATGCAGGGCTGGCTTAAGGGGCTCTGGGGCAAATTGAATGGGGAAACCCCTTGCCTGAACACCCCCCCCCCCCTTCCCGGCAATTACCCCTGCTCCCCGGGGCCCTGGCTAACAAACTGCAGCAGCATTTACTCACCTCTTCCTCCTCTATGACCTGGTGCGTAAACACGCACCAGGACATAGAGGAGGTGGAGGACAACAAGGCAAGAGTGCCCGGACTATGCCGTCCGCTGGAAGAGGTGAGTAATTGCTACTGTAGCTTGTTAGCAAGGGCCCCGGGGAGCAGAGCGAGCGGGGAAGCAGGCAGCATTTAGCAGGGTCGGCGGCACAGGCACCTGCAGAGGTTGGGAGCCATAGAGGTCGGGGGCCCTCTATGGGAGTAGTGATGGGCCGAACCTCCGATTTTAGGTTCGTGAACCGGGTTCGTGAACTTCCGCGGAAGGTTCGGTTCGCGAAAACGTTTGCGAACCGCCATAGTCTTCAATGGGGAGGCGAACTTTGAAAAATAGAAAAAATTATGCTGGCCACAAAACTGATGGAAAAGATGTTTCAAGGGGTCTAACACCTGGAGGGGGGCATGGCGGAGTGGGATAGACGCCAAAAGTCCCGGGGAAAAATCTGGATTGAACGCAAAGCAGCGTTTTAAGGGAAGAAATCACATTGAATGCTAAATTGCAGGCCTAACGTGCTTTAAAACATCTTGCATGTGTATACATCAATCAGGGAGTGTAATTAGAGTACTGCTGCACACTGACACACCAAACTCACTGTGTAACGCACCGCAAACAGTTGTTTGTGTAGTGACGGTCGTGCTGGACTACTGCGCACCATGGTAAGGATTGCTCTTCCTCACTCAGTAATGTTTGGTTAGGTAAACACAAAAGGTAGATATGCAGTGAGGTGAGTTCACTCAACACAAAGGTAGGTAGATGCTGTGTGGTGGGTTCACTGAACACAAAAGGTAGATATGCAGTGAGGTGAGTTCACTCAACACAAAGGTAGGTAGATGCAGTGAGGTGGGTTCACTGAACACAAAAGGTAGATATGCAGTGAGGTGAGTTCCCTCAACACAAAAGGTAGTTAGATGCAGTCAGGTGAGTAGTTATATGCAGTGAGGTGAGTTCACTCAACACAAAAGGTAGATATGCAGTGAGGTGAGTTCACTCAACACAAAAGGTAGTTATGTGCAGCGAGGTGGGTTCACTCAACACAAACGTAGGTGTATGCAGTGATGAGGTGGGTTTACTAAACACAACAGGTACTAGTAGTAGGTAAATGCAGTACTGGGTAGTACAATGTGCAGCTCCCTGTCACACACACAGGTAGTCACTGAATGTGCTGCTGCTGCTGCTGGGCTACTGGCAGTGGGACACACACAGTATGAATTAGCAATGCTGTCTAAGCAACACAAGTGTCAGTTTCAAACACAGGAAAAAAAAATTATCACACGAGCAGGATGAGCTCTGAAAAGAGCTGTTCTGGGGTGCTATTACAGCAATAAGATTCAGCTAGGAGCAAGCTAAGAAGGCAAGAGCCTGTCCCTAGGAGAACAAGTCTGCAGGATCTGTCTCTAGTCTGTCTCTAGCAGGCACACGAGTGAGGCTAATGGCCGCCGGAGCGTGCCTTATATAAGGGGGGGTGGGGCTCCAGGGCTTAATGTAGCCGGATTGGCTACAATGTGCCTGCTGACTGTGATGCAGAGGGTCAAAGTTGACCCTCATAGAGCATTATGGGGCGAATCGAACTTCCGAGAAAGTTCGCCTTCGTCGGCGAAGGCGAACCACCCTAGGTTCGCCTGGAACCGTTCGCCGGCAAACCGTTCGGCTCATCTCTATATGGGAGTGCCGGCCCTGATAACATGGCAAGGCATCTTCCATCCTCATCATGCTGCATATCAATAAACTCTGCTTGGAATTGTTAGTTGATTGAAGTAATCACCCCTGCTTTCCTCCCTTTTGAAGGGAACCTCACACTTTGCTCCACTGAACCTTTTAGATGATAAAATTCAGATTTCTTTAAAGAGACTCTGAAGCGAGAATAAATCTCGCTTCAGAGCTCATAGTTAGCAGGGGCACGTTTGCCCCTGCTAAACCGCCGCAATAGCGCCGCTTAACGGGGGTCCCTTGACCCCCAAACCCCCCACTGCAACACTTGGTCGCAGACTTGGTCGCTCCTGGAGGCAGGGCTAACGGCTGCAGCCCTGCCTCCAGTCGCGTCTGTCAGCGGCGCATCGCCGCCTCTCCCCCGCCCCTCTCAGTGAAGGAAGACTGAGAGGGGCGGGGGAGAGGCGGAGATACGCGCTGACAGACGCGCGTGGGGCAGGGCTGCGGTGGTTAGCCCTGCCCCAACCAGGAAGCGCTCCCCCGCATTATGGAGGGGATTTGGGGGATCAGGGACCCCCGTTAAGCTGCGGGATAGCGGCGGTTTAGCAGGGGCACACGTGCCCCTGCTATCAATGAGGTCTGAAGCGAGATTTATTCTCGCTTCAGACTCTCTTTAAATATGTCTCTTGCAACAGAGCAATGTGTGTGTGCAGCTTGTTGAGATGTTTCAGAACCTGCACACCTTTCACCAGACATCTCAAGCCCTTCACATTACATTTGACTATTTCAATAACCATAATTGTAGTTAAGTAGTGTGACGTGATGGCACATATTTCACATGACAACATAAATGATACAAATTGAATGAGAGAGGGATAACCCCTACAGCATACAAAAGAACAAACCCCGCCCTTTTCCAGAAAAATTGAACAGTCATGCTGAAACTTAACTGCATGTTAACTATTTTGGATGTTGAGTGTCCAGAGTTCCATCTCTCCTTCTTGCGGTGTGACCTCGAAAACTATTGGTCCATTCAACTTTCTGCGTTTTCTTGGGAGTATTGGCCACCCGGGATAGAGTTTCATTGGGTGTATGTGTGCGGAACAACCACTGTTTTATGAGCCGCTAGGGAAGGTCTCCTAACTCAGAATTGCCATGAAGGTGCTGGAACTGCAAGTCCCTGGCAATTAATCTTAACAGTAGCCTTTAGAAACTCTGGTGAAAGCGGGAAATTAACTGTATTACCACAGGTAGCTGCTATGATACATTTCCATAAAAATGATGAATGAAATTACACTACCTTCAATTTAGGCTGTTAAGAAAGGTTAACTAACAGCTACATAAAGGTCTATGCATTGTTATAAAATAGAATAACCTAGCCACTCACTTTTCATTGTTTTCATATCTGTTGCCCAACAATGAAAAGTGAGCTTAGGTTAAGGCTGCTTTCACAGTGGGATGTTATAGGCGCATGTTAGAGCAGCCTGTAACGCAGCCCACCGCACAGTAATGAAAAATCAATGGGCTGTTCACAGTGCCCACGTTGCGATACATTGTAACGCTAGACGTCAAGAGAAAGTACTGCATGCAGTACGTTATAGGCGGCTAAGCCGTGTTAGACTGCTTGCACATGCTCAGTAATGTTGGTGTGATACAAGTCTGAAAAGTCTGTGTGAATGACTGGCTGTTAGGTAAGAAACACATTAGCAAGCTAGTCAGTAGGTAGAGAGGACATATTTTGCATCTTTTAGTAGTGATGGACCATTCTCCATAGAAAACCATTGACAGAAGAACAAAAGGTTACTGCAAGTTATAAAAACATACGGCTGTGCGCTGTGTTCACGCGGTTATCACGAGGGATGAATCATACTTCCACGTTGTGGATAGGCTGAAGGACGAACCCACCCAGTCACAACAAGTACTGAGCATGCGTGGCACGTGATATGGTTATATAACATTGTGTTGCAATAAGCGCGTAACCCTGAATTAACTGTTTCAGGGAATGCGCAACTTAACTAGAACTAGTTCTGTTTATGAAAATATTGACTATAAGTCATCCAACCATAGTGAAGCTCATGCCTGTGCATCCCCAGGATGCAATAGGGAAAATGGGTGGAGCTATGAGTATAAGAAAGAGAGATTTCCCTTGCTCTGATGGGACTCTCCACTACTGACGAGTTGTGTGATGTTGTGTATGCGCTGCCTCCTGACGATCGCTGGTCCCCCGATACGGAGTGATGATGCAATATCCGGTAATGTATTGATTCTTTACTCTATTACTTATCCATGATTCACTGCTATACCTGTAAATAATGTAAATAATTGAATAAATATCCTAATACAGTGTGAAGTCGTAAGCTATGTATTCATATGTCTGGTTTTTGTTTAATTGAATGCATAGAGGAATGTTTTTTTAAAAAAAAATGCATTTGTGCACGGGAGGTGAGTGCTCCTAGGGAATGTGTGTGAGCCAGTGAGTGTTTGAGATGCTGCTCTCCTCAACTGGGGGTGCTTGGCAAGCATTATTTTTTTTTTTTTTCATTCAGGAGTACATGCTGTAAAAAAAAAATATTGACCTTTAACTCTTACTTCATGGGATATGCGTCTTGTTTGATAAAATAAATGGTTAAAGAGGTGAGAAATAGTAAAGCAACTTTCTTGTGTGTGTGTGCGTTGTGTGTTTGGTGCAGCACTGTGCGTTGTGCTGGGTTTTGCTAGAACTTCCAAATCCCTGCAAATGCTCATTTATTTTTTTTTATTTTTTTTATTTTTTTTTTTTTTTTTTTTTTGGGTTACAGGGTTAAATGTGATTATGGTGTCACGGTGACATCTCTGCCAGCAATTTTTCCCCTGGTTTCTAGCTATAATTGTGCAGGAGTGAAATTGTTTACCTGTTGAGCTAAGAAAGCTAGATTAGATGAGACCGTGTGAAAGAAATAGAATTGTGAAGTCTATTATGGCAATGTAGAATGAAAATATTGCGTAATTAGACTGGAAAACCTTTTTATATAATATGCCAGTGTCTCTGCGTCTATTCAGAGTTTTGTTTTGGTTTTTTTTTTAGCACTGCACATGTGCAGGGAGGGGCGCAGAAACACAGGGGAAAAGTTGAGGGAGGATAGGGCCAGAGGCGGCTAGCGTGTGCGCAACGGTGTATGAGGGCACGCGCGTGGCGGGTGCATGTGCACAGCGGGCACATGCATGCGCAGCGAAAGGCCTAGCTTGTTTTTTTTTAAACGGGCTAAGGTCATTAGTTACTAAATGAGATTTGTTTGTCTTGCAGAGAAATGTCTGGTTTCTCTAGGGTTGAATGTTGTACTGATTAGCTGAATGGCGTGAAGTGGCAGAATGTGTTGATGATGAAGTGTGAATTGAGTTGTTTCTAATGAATTGTATGAAGTTTGCTTTGAGACCTTACTGATATAGTGTATTATATGTTTAAGAATACCTCTGTTAAAGATGCTAGAATGTATGCATATGCTAGTTTAGAATAATACAAACAAACTGTGAAGATAACAGATTTTTGTTTATACCAGAAACTAGCTGGTGGGGTGGTTAAAGTAGAAACGATTTCTTATTGAAAAATGCATAAGGATGCGGTAGCTCCATATAGGGGAAAACCTGTATCAGCTGGGTTGGATTTGCATGCTTTAGAAGTTGTTATCATTAACCCCTCACAGGTTACAACCATTCCCACAGGTATAGGATGTAAAATACCTGACTAACATTATGGGCAAATAGCTACCCAATTCAGTTTTGCTCAGAAAGGAGCTATAGTAATAGGAGGAGTAATTGACTCCGACTATCAAGAATAAATTAAAGTGATCATGATTAACCTGGGAAATAGTGAGTTAATTATTGGAAGAGGAGAGAGGATGGGTTAAAGTTTTTAGGGGAGGACACTGTGTATACACAGGCCAAAGAGTTGTATAGCCCAGGTTCTCCTGAGGGCCCTTTTACACTTAATGCGCTGGTATGCATTAGTAGTAGTACGCATACAATTTTGTTGTTGTTTGTTTTTTCTTGTTTTTTGTTGTTGTTGTTTTTTCCCCAATGGCAATGCACTGTGAAAAGATTTCAATGTTTTTTCAGTGTATGGTGTGAAAGAGGCCATAGGGGGACACGGACGCTGGACTGTACATCAGTTGTTATTTTTTGATTACAGTTAACAGCAGCTGATTAAGTGTAAAGGGACCCTAATTCCTTTATTTGTAGAGAGGGAAGCCCATCAGTAAAGGGTGATGAATATTTTGGTTCTACTAATACAGTAAAGGTTGGAGCTAAAATGTGGGTCAGAATCCCCAAGGACCGCCTCCTCCAGCAGATGTGATTGCAGTAGGCAAGGACCGAACTCTGCTGGAGGCCAGAACAGGAAAAGTGGGAATATATCCTACAGGAAAAAAATGTTATTTGCAAGAATAAGTCACACTTGTTTGGGTTTTTTGCAGATTGATCTCCATGTCTATGGCATTGTCCTTGGAATCCTTGGTATCGTGTGGTTGGAAAGCTGTTGCGTTAATGCAAGGACTTCAGGTATTCGAGTAACCGATACAGGGGATCCACGGTGACTTTCGTGTAGGGAAATAAAACCAAGAGTTGTCTACAGAGAAACTTTACCAGTAATGCTAGGCAAGCATGTGACGTTCTCAATGTTACTTTCAATGGAACATGTCTCGGTGGGGCCTACTTTGATATTTGTGGATATGATGGATGCTAAAGTGGACCCTGGGCATATAAAGAGACTACCTTCCACTTGTGTAAAGGTGGGGCAACATGCCTAAAAGACTGTGATTCATGCTAAAATCACGTTTCCAGCTGCCATAAACTGTTCTAAACCACACCAAATACGGAGAGAGTGGTATGACACTTTGTTAGGAGGATATGGGACATTGACTGGAACTCTTAATAGTCTTGATATTGAAACATTAGCAAATAGATTGCATAACGCTGGAAGTAAAATAAATGATGTCTTAACTTTACAAGCTAAATAGATGCCAACTATATGGGCGCCATTTAAAATTACAAGCTAAAATAGATGATGATTTGCTTGACTTAATTAACGCAAGTGCCTCTGTTATGTATGAAACAGATGTTGATATAACTAGAATTGTAAACTGGACTATCTGTTCCATGCAAACCTTACAACATCAACAACAGAAAGGGTTATTTCAAACTATGTTGTTGACTGGATGTGAGGAGGTTTGGAGGACCGTGTTCAGTTCCATGATAAGAACTGATCACTGGATAGATATCAAAGCACCTAAAGTGATGTGCAATGATACACTTTGCATGGGACAATTAACACTTTACAATGTTACTAAAAGTAGTATAATATGTAAGTATGTTATTTTGCCATTATTAATTGGGCCAGAAGGTGATCAGCACTTCTGGGTACCTACGTTTTATGGACAGGTTATTGATGACAGCAACAGAACACATGATTTGACTTTTTGTGATAATACTTTAAACAGTAAAATATGTAAGTTACAGTCTACTGTATATGAACCTTGTTTGTTACAGAACACTGTAAACAAATGTGGGTGGACCATAATGCCTATAACATACCGCCGGATGGTGGAAATAACACCTCAAGTGGTATGTATAGTGACAGATCGTCAGGTGGTCCCTAAAATGAGGGTGCCTTTTGCAGGATGCATACACAATATCACTGTATTCCAATGGGAAAATGAAACTTTTATGTTGATGCCCGATATAGCGTTAACTACAAAGGTTTCCTGGCAAGGCCAAGGTTTGGAAGTTCCCAATTGGGATCTAAACCTGACTAAACTAAAGCGGATTGTTGAAAAATCTAACGGAAGTGAAAAAGTGCTATTAAAAAGTTGAATAGAAGTATAATCGTACACCAGCTCAGTACTACCGTGATTGCAAACAAAATTGTTAAAGTGGGCTCTGCCATAGCAGATGCCACCTCTCACCACTGGTGGGATGTATTTATGGGTTATTCGCCATCAGCAGAAACAATGATGAAGTGGATAGTTCATCCTATTTTTGATTGTAATGATTGTTATAGTTATCCTATCCAGATGGAACTGGTATGTGGCATATGGGATCTGTTGTAAGGGAAAAAAGTTGTCATGGTTAATGGTCATCACTAAGGACCGAATGTGATACAAGTCTGAAAAGTCTGTGTGAATGACTGGCTGTTAGGTAAGAAACACATTAGCAAGCTAGTCAGTAGGTAGAGAGGACATATTTTGCATCTTTTAGTAGTGATGGACCATTCTCCATAGAAAACCATTGACAGAAGAACAAAAGGTTACTGCAAGTTATAAAAACATACGGCTGTGCGCTGTGTTCACGCGGTTATCACGAGGGATGAATCATACTTCCACGTTGTGGATAGGCTGAAGGACGAACCCACCCAGTCACAACAAGTACTGAGCATGCGTGGCACGTGATATGGTTATATAACATTGTGTTGCAATAAGCGCGTAACCCTGAATTAACTGTTTCAGGGAATGCGCAACTTAACTAGAACTAGTTCTGTTTATGAAAATATTGACTATAAGTCATCCAACCATAGTGAAGCTCATGCCTGTGCATCCCCAGGATGCAATAGGGAAAATGGGTGGAGCTATGAGTATAAGAAAGAGAGATTTCCCTTGCTCTGATGGGACTCTCCACTACTGACGAGTTGTGTGATGTTGTGTATGCGCTGCCTCCTGACGATCGCTGGTCCCCCGATACGGAGTGATGATGCAATATCCGGTAATGTATTGATTCTTTACTCTATTACTTATCCATGATTCACTGCTATACCTGTAAATAATGTAAATAATTGAATAAATATCCTAATACAGTGTGAAGTCGTAAGCTATGTATTTACCTAGTCTGTGTGCTAGTGTGAGTCGAGTGTGAGGCCTTAGCAACGCCAAAAACATAGCATTACAGTTGGGGAGGAGGGGCCAGGCACATGGCTAATTAATATTCACTGCACTTTGTGACGTGCAGTGTTTACTTCCTGGAGTGGCCGCTTTGTGCGGCGATTGGCTGGCGTCACCACATGATGCCATATGCGTCACAAAGTACACATCACGACATCACGGACGCCAGAGTGACCTGCACAACGCGGCTCACTCTGGCGTCCACATCCAACACCACCAGGCGTTGCGTTAGGGGCACGTTATGCGACCTTAACGTCCCCTAAAATGCAACGTCTTGGTGTGAAAGTAGCCTTAGGCATTGATAAGGAGAGTCAATATAGAAGGGGAAGGCTAGTATTACTGAAAGGGGTTAAGAGTAACGATTGTCAATGAAATGCAGATAGTTTTGGCTTGCATATGAATGCCATATAAACCGTATGCAGCTTGAATTTTGGCAAAACAATTTTCATGCAAGCCTGAAATCTCCATCGGTTAATCTTTGCTTCAGCCCTGCTGTTAGGGGCACACAATACAGTGTCATGCTTTCTCAGTTCCAAGACAAAGAAGACAACTCATATTCCTTCATTGTCCTTGATATCTGAACAATAGAAATCCATGAAAACAGAAACACATCTCTTTTAACTTTTTGCAAAAAGTAAAAAATCATTTGTAGTCAGCCAAAGCATCTCTCAATGCCAGTATTTGTCAACCATCAACCCATGTGTTAGCTATTGGGCTTTATCACTCTAACAAACGCAACTGCCTTTGTTCCAGTTAAGAAAAAAAAATCTGATTTTGAGTTTTAAACTGTAGGGTGTGAGTGTGCCTAAATTATTTATATAGTGCTTTAATGTCTAAGTGGCTGTCTGGTTGAGTAGTAGCTAAGCTTTAGCCAATAAGATCATGGCCTTGGTATGACCTCCATTATTGTGAAGCTTGCCACAGGATTGATTCACTAAGCCCTGGCAAAACTGCTGTGCACAATTTTACCGGCATTGACAGAGATGGATTAAGATATAACGGGGCTCTACGCAAGGTAGTAGATTTTGGGCCCCCTTGATGTCCTTTTGGTAAGCTGAAGTGAAGAGAGATCAGAGAAGGTGGCAGATGGGCCCCTTGACACCCACTATGCCCCAAGCACCTGCCTAGGTTGCCTGGAGGAGGATCCTGCTCTGGGTATTCACACTATTTGAGTAGTGCGCAGTGTATTAACGACACGTGTTTTGTACGTACGTATACATAAACACATTATTTGTGAATCTGTTTTGTGCAGATAGTGCACTGCACTTTTACCCTCTTTTAGTGTATCAGGGCCTTTAGGCCTCATTTCCACTTGTGTGCGTCTGTTCTCTTTTTATCAGCACATTAATGTTACAGATTGATACATGTTGCTGAAAAGAAGCAGACAGATGGAAACGAGGCTTTAGTGTCTTTTTACATCAAATAAAATTTGCGGACTTATTATCATTAGCTAGAGATGTTTAGAGATGGTCACTTATATGTTAATAATTACAAGTTGATGCGAATTGTATAATTGTATGCAATTCTATGGGAATATACATATCATTTTAAAGCTCTCTTTCTCCTCTTTCCAATGATATATAAACCGCCGCCCTACGCCTTTTAGTTTTCGCTATTTTCGCGATTGAAATTGCCGCGGCCGCGATTTCGATCGCGAAAATAGAGAAAACTAAAAGGCGTAGGGCAACGATTGTCACGATGTGTCGTCAGAAAGAGGAGAAGGAGAGCTTTAAAATAATATCCATCTTTCCATAGTTACATTGTATTAAACAGGGCGACTTTTTCTGCTGAATGGAGCTGCTGATTTGAGAAAAAGTCGCCCTGTGTAATACAATGTAACTATGCAAAGATGGATATCATTTTAAAGCTCTCTTTCTCCTCTTTCTGACAACCCCTAAATCGTCGCCCTGCGCCTTTTAGTTTTCTCTATTTTCACGATCGAAATCGCCGCCGTGGCAATTTCAATCGCGAAAATAGCGAAAACTAAAAGGCATAGGGGGGCGGTTTATATATCATTGGAAAGAGGAGAAAGAGAGCTCTAAAATGGTATGCATCTTTCCATAGTTTCTGCACTGCTCGGAGTCCCTTTAAAGGCATGGGGTAAAAAAATAAATAGGCAATAGTAGAAGAGAGGATTGATTGGCACTGCAGCTTCTGGTGTTTGAGAAAAGATTAATTCTATGGCTATTTAACAATGTATGCATGAAGAGTTGTTCACATACCCCATCCCCGTGGTGGGGCTGTGGGGCAGTGGGCCCCTACTATTGCTTATTCATCTTGACTTCACGGTCCTGAGCACACATGCAAGGTGTATAACAACACTCGACCCTATAAACATGAGATGCCCTCCATACAAGTGCCTGTTGCTGTTTCCTTTGCTTAACTAAAAATTAAATAGGCTTCCACATTTCACCATAAGTCTCTCCCATACTTTTACTCCCATTGACTCGTAAGTACTGGATGTGGAAAAGGCTTTTCTTATCTTTAACACAGCACAAAAGTGTTGTACAAAATGGGTGGAAAGATTTTGTTGACTCCAACCCCCATTTGTAAAGTACCTGCTAATGCTATAGACCATGAGAACTTGTCTTGCTCAGGGGGCAGAGTCTAATGCTTATGCGCTTCCCTAGGGAATATCAGCCTGAATGGGGGACCAGTGGTTAATAGCGCTTGGTGTTTTGGGGCCTTCAATTTATTCCACCAAAAATCAATTCCTATGACCCTATTTGCGTCGTTCTCAAAATAGAAAGGACCAAAATGTCAGGGAACACATTGAAAAAACATCCCTACGTACATGAACCATTTTCGTCCTGCCTAGATGTAAATTTAAAATCATGAAGTTTTTGCTTTTTTTTATATAGGATTTACTCAGACTTTAGCTTTCAGTTTTGAGAATTTTTTTACTGTCCTAAAGTCTTGTACACACATGGCAGGGATGGGGACTCGATCCCTTGGGTAACAGTTTGGGCCGAGGCTGTACAGACGGAATGCTAGCCTGTAGGCTAGCAATAGGTCTGTTACTATGGATGGAGTCAGTTTGACAACGTGCGGTGCACAATGACATAGCTTCTGGCACGTGTGGTGAGTGGGCACCTGGTACATTGTACTAGGGAAATATTTTAAACATTGCAATAACTGAGACACAACTGGACAAATAAAATGTGTGGATAAATACTGTGGATAAACTACAGTACAATGTTTTATTTTAAAACTATAATGGCCAAAAACTGAGAAGTAATAAATATTTTATTATTATTATTCCCATTAAAATGCAGTTAGAATAAAATAATTCTTAGCAAAAAGTACCACCCAAAGAAAGCCCAAGCTATAGATCATTTCAGCGTGATAAGTATTGATAAAGTTATTGGCAGATGAATGGATGCAGCGCTGAAATGTGAAAATTACTCTGTTTTTTTTTTTTTAAAAACTATCTTGGAAGTAAAGTGATTAATATAATGTTATAGGGCTTACATTTCTTCACAGATGTGCAGTTATAGTCAGCAAACTTTCTGGATTGGCTATAGCTTGCTTACCTGTCTTAAAGAGGAACTCCAGTGGAAATAATGTAGTAAAAAAAGTGCTTCATATTTTACCATAATTATGTATAAATGATTTAGTCAGTGTTTGCTCATTGTAAAATCTTTCCTCTCCCCGATTTACATTCTGACGTTTATTACATGGTTACATTTTTACTGTGGGCAGGTTATGTAGCTGCTCCTAGCTGTTTTGGCTGTTAGAGACAGCTGTAAACAGCTATTTCCTGTCTGTGAACATTGTTACATTGTGGCAGTTTGCCCAGAGTACCGCGGTCCCAGAGCTTCTTGTGGGAGGGGTTTCAGCACAAAATCAGTCATACAGCGCCCCCTGATGGTCTGTTTGTGAAAAGCATTATATTTCTCATGTAAAAGGGGGTATCAGCTACTGATTGGGATAAAGTTCAATTCTAGGTTGAAGTTTCTCTTTAAGACAATGGACAAAGGTAACATCTATTTTCGGGACTTCCTTATAACCGATGCTAGCAACAATTAATGAATATATCTGTTATATATGGTGGATTTGTCTATAAGTTTCCTTTGTATGTATGAAACAGGCATTTATAATGTTACAGTAATAATCATGATGCCCCTGCGATTTGCTTGGCCCTGGAAAACCGCATCTGATCTGATTTTTGGATTGTAACTGGGCTGTTATTAATTTTACAAAACAATTACTCACGTAGAAAGGAATGTGATACACTAAATGTGGACTTTAAAAGCACATTTGGGTAAATGAATGCAATGGATGGATGTTATTCCTTTCTAGAGAAATCAATGAAAATTATACTGAATAAAACCCACTTCAAGCTACCAAATTACCTTGAAAATTTAAATCCAGTTTTTTTCTAAACAATTTGTCCACTTACTGCTTTAATGACTAAGCATAAGTCATGTTTAAATTACAGAGGCATCACTAAAACAGAAACTGTAACCTGTAAACAACGACCACCACAATTCATTTCTTGTACATTTTGCATATTGTTATTGCACACAGGATATAAAAAGATATAATAAATCATTAGTTATAGGTTATTGTTCTTTTCTCAGAAACTGTACAGTCTGTTGACGGGAATGTCAAGCATATAAGAGGCGACACCTTCGCTACATTTTCACGAGAAAAGTGCGGTTTATTAAATTAAAGCTTATTTATATGTCTATAGGAAGACATACTCTAGTCAGACATTCACATGTGTCTTAAAGGTCACAGCCTAAAAACAACTATTGCCCGCCTAGACGCTATCAGAGTGCAGCACTCACCCCCATCCTGATTTCTTGGGGTTTTTTTTTGCATGTTTGTACCACAAATGTTTCAGATCATCAGGCAAATTCAAATATCAGACCAAGATAATCCAAGTAACCACAAGATGCAATATTAACCACTTCACCACTGAGGGGTTTTACCCCCTGACCACCAGAGCAATTTTCACCTTTCAGCGCTCCTTCCATTCATTTGTCTATAACTTTATCATTACTTATCACAATGAAATGAACTATATCTTGTTTTTTCTGCCACCAATTAGGCTTTCTTTAGGTGGGACATTATGCCAAGAATTATTTTATTCTAAATGTGTTTTAATGGGAAAATAGGAAAAATGTGGGAAAAAATTAATTATTTTTCAGTTTTCGGCCATTATAGTTTTTAAATAATGCATGCTACTGTAATTAAAACCCATGAAATGTATTTGCCCTTTTGTCCCGGTTATAAAACCGTTTAAATTATGTCCCTATCACAATGTTTGGCACCAATATTTTATTTGGAAATAAAGGTGCATTTTTTTCAGTTTTGCGTCCATCCCTAATTACAAGCCCATAGTTTATAAAGTAACAGTGTTGTACCCTCCTGACATAAATATTTAAAAAGTTCAGTCCCTAAGGTAACTATTTATGTATTTTTTTAATTGTAAATTTTTTTAATTTTTTTTTTATTACAAAAAAAAAAATGGGGAGTGTGGGAGGTAATGAGTTAATTTTTTTTATATATAACTAATTTATTTGTATGTGAAAAATGTTTAGGGTGTAGTTTTACTATTTGGCCACAAGATGGCACCAGTAACTTTTTGTTTAATGCGACCTCCAAGCGTCCTTCCGGACGCTTGGAGGAAGTAGTAGGAGGCTGGGTACATTTTTTTTTTCACAATGATCGCGCTGCTTAGCGGAAAAGCAGCGGATCATTGCGGGGCTTAGATCAACGAAGGGGAATGGATTTTCACGTTCATTGATCTCCGGGCAAGCGGCCGGCGGCATGTTTACCCACGGGAATGCGCGCTAGAGCGATCGGGAGTGCAGGCAGCGGCGGGAGTGCGGAAAGTACGGATTTCTCCGTCCCTGGGGGTTAAAGGATGGAA
The DNA here is from genome assembly GCF_040937935.1 of Hyperolius riggenbachi. Classification (NCBI taxonomy): domain Eukaryota; kingdom Metazoa; phylum Chordata; class Amphibia; order Anura; family Hyperoliidae; genus Hyperolius; species Hyperolius riggenbachi. Next base: position 314,459,792 of record NC_090648.1, read on the forward strand.
AAAGGGACGGAGAAATTCGTACGGGCGGGGGTAAAGTGGTTAACGTGATTAATTTATTTATTAAGGAAAAACTATCCAAACCCACATGGGCCCTATGTGAAAAATAATTGCCCCCTGAGAATTCATGAAATAACTGGAAGTAAGCAAATTTTTGGGAAAGCTGAGTTCAATTTCACACCGAGGGCTGATTATTGCCAGACCTGTTGAATCATGCAGTCACTGAAAGGACAACTGTAGCAAGAGGTATATGGAGGCTGTCATATTTATTTCCTTTAAACAATACCAGTTGCCTTGCAGCCCTGCTGGTCTATTTGGCTGCTATGGCGTCTGAATCACACCAGAAACATGCATGCAGTTAATCTTGTCAGATCTGACAATAATGTCAGAAACACCTGATCTGCTGCATGCTTGTTCAAGGTCTATGGCTAAAAGTATTAGATGCAGATAATCAGCAGGACTGCCAGGCAACTGGTATTGCTTAAAAGGAAATAAATATGGCAGCCTCCATATCCCTCTCTCTACAGTTGCCCTTTAGGCTGCTTTCACAGTGGGACGTTACAGGCGCACGTTAGAGCAGCCTGTTACGCAGCCCACCGCACAGTAATGAAAAATCAATGGGCTGTTCACAGTGCCCACGTTGCGTTACATTGTAACGCTGCACGTTCTGGGAAAGTGGTGCATGCTGTGCGTTATACTGGGCTTTAGCTACGTTAGACTGCTTGCACATGCTCAGTGACTAGCCACATGGCTAATTAATATTCACTGCACTGTGGTGATGTAACCTGGACTCATAGTGTTGTCCGGATCATGAATGAATCGTTCATTTGATCCGGATCTTTTTTGTGAGTCGAATCATCCGGATCATCACAAAGAACGATTCGGTTCAAAGTGGATGTCTGTCTGGAAGAAACAGGAACATACAGAATGTACAGTGCAGGGAAAGTCCTGTCCTGCTAGTCATTTCACCCCCAGTCTGCTTCCCTAGTAAAATGATTCAAATGATTTGGTTCAAAGATCCGGATCTTTTCAATGATCCGATTTAAATGATCCGAATCATTGAAAAGATCTGGACTTCCCATCACTATCCTGGAGCGGCTGTTCTATCAGTATAGAAGCGCACCAAAAGCAGTATAATGCGGCTCAATCTGACGTCCAACTTCAACACCACCATGCGTTACGTTAGGGGCACGTTATGTGACCTTAACGTTCCCTAAAACGCAACGTCTTGGTGTGAAAGAGGCCTTAAACAGAACCTGTCAGACAAAGAAATGTAGGCCCCCAAAAAATCTAAAGAAATTGCAGAACAGATGAGAAACAAAGTAATTGGCATCTATCAGTCTGTAAATGGTTACAAAGCCATTTTTAAAGTGGACCTGAACTCTTGCACAGTACAGAAGGAAAACATAGAAATGCACCCTGTATGTATTTAGAGAGTTTAGCCTTGCTAATTCCACCTCATCTGTGTCTAATCACAAGTGGTAATTGGATCTGTCATCTGTGTCAGCTGACTGCCACGGCAGATAAATTCATTTGAAAGAACAGGATTTTACCAATATATCTGCTTCCAGTAAAGTAGAAAGTAGACACACTGCAGATTTATTGCAGGATTTGTGTCAGCTGTAACAAAGAAATGTTTTTCTTTAAAGGAAACCTAAACTGACAGGGATATGGATGTTTCCTTTTAAACAATACCAGTTGCCTGGCAGTCCTGCTGATCTCTTTCACTGCAGTAGTGGTTGTATCACACACCTGAAACAAGCATGCAGCTAATCCAGTCTGACTTCAGTCACAGCACCTGATCTGCATGCTTGTTCAGGGGCTGTGGTTAAAAGTCTTAGAGACACAGGATCAGCAGGAGAGTCCGGAAACTGGTATTATTTTAAAAGGAAAAATCCATATCCTTCTCAGTTTAGGTTCCCTTTAAAGGTTATTATGCTGCTGCGTATCTTTTAGAGCAGAGAGGGAGTTCTGACTTCAGGTCCACTTTAAACCTTTGAAACTCCAGTGAACCAAACAGGGAGCATCATCCTTTACAAATGGAGAAAACATGGAACACTGGTAAACCTTCCCAGGAGTGGCCAATCTACAAAAATTACACCAGGAGCACAGTGGCAACTCATCCAAGTTGTCACAAAGAACCCAGAACAGCATATAAAGAACTGCAGGCCCCACTTGCCTCAGTTAAAGAGAAGCTGAAAAAGAATCAGTTACTTACCTAAGGAGAGGGAAGGCTCTGGTCCTATAGAGCTTCCCCGTTCCTTTCCTGGTCCCCTCATTCCCCCACAGGCTCCTCCATTCAAATTTTCTGCAGTGGGTGGCTTTGGAAGTCTTCGGGAGCCCAAGTGCTTTCAAAAACGGGCAGCTCTGTACTGCGCATGCGTGAGTATCCAAGAGAGCGTGCTTGCACATGTGCAGTATGGAGTGGCCCGTCTTTGGGAGCACTCAGGCGCCCAAAGACTACCAAAGCCTCGAGCAGCGACAGAGAGCAGTCTCCGACCAATCAGCTGGCGACTGCTAACAGGATATCAAAATGAACTTCCGCACACTCATGCAAATCCTCATGCAAATCTACTTACAAAAATCATGCAGCAATCAATGCTGTCCATACAGCTAAGTTAAAAGCTGGGATCTTTGTTACAAGAATAAAGTCTGTTGCGTAGTCACATACACCGTAGTCACATGCACCCTTGCAGGATTAGTTAGATGCACTATCTGTCCCAGGGAGGACGTTAAGGATATGTGCTCCTATTCCCTATATAGGTTTTGATGCGCTGAATGCGTGCATGTTTGTGCTATGCATATTACAGGGCCAGGGTTAGGACACATACGACACTGGGCTACCTCTACGCGGTGTATGTGACTACGCAAGATACTTTATTCTTGTAACGAAGATCCCAGCTTTTAACTTAGCTGTAGGGACAGGATTGATTGCTGCATGATTTTTGTAAGTGGATTCGCATGAGTATTTGCATGAGTGTGCGGAAGTTCATTTTGATGTTTTGCTAACAGGGTAGCCTGCGGGGGACCAGGAGAGGAATGGGAAGGCTCTATAGGCCCCAGAGCCTTTCCTAACTCTCCTTAGGTGATACTTTTTTTTTTCAGAATTGCTTCAGACTCCCTTTATAGGGAACCTGAGGTGAGAGGAATATGAAGGCTGCCATATTTATTTCCTTTCAAACAATACCAGTTGCCTGGCAGTCCTCCTGATCCTTTGTCTAATACTTTTAGCCAAAGACCTTGAACAAGCATGCAGCAGATCAGGTACTCTGAAGCAGCTGACTCAGGTTTTTACTGAATTAGCCATATGCTTGTTCCAGGGTTTTGACTCACCCTACTTATGCCAGAAGATCAATAAGGCTGCCAGGCAACTGACATTGTTTACAAGGAAATAAATATGGCAGCTTCAACAACCCTCTAAGTTTGGGTTCCCTTTAAGTTTAATGTTCATGATTCAACCACAAGAAAAAGACTGGGCAAAAACTGACAGTATGGCAAAGTTACAAGGTGAAAACTACTGCCAAGCAAAAAGAAAACAAAGGCTCACCTCACCTTTGCCAGAAAACATTTTGATGATTCCAAAGACTTTTGGGAAATATTCTGTAAACTGAAAAAACAAAAGTTGGACTTTTTGTATGCTGTGCATTCCGTTACAATTGGCATCAAAGTACCACAATATTTCAGAAAAAGATCTTGGCAACATTCAAACGTGGTGGTGATAGTGTGATAGTCTGGGGTGGCTTTGCTGCTTCTAGATCTGGACAACTTGCTGTGATTGATGGCGGCAGCCTCACAAGTTTGCCTCTGGTGGCAAAAAGTCTAGAACTGGCCCTGTACACACTGTACTGCTGCGGCTTGGGCACGTTGTCCATTAAGTATTATACCAACATAGACAACTGTCAATCTTGCTTTTAATTAAATAATACTTTAGCACTTATTATGTTATGTCCATTGCCCACCCCAATAAAATTTAACTCCATTCCGTTATGACATTTCCACTCAGGGTTACAAAGTGTTATGGCTTCTAGTGTTCCACACAGTTGCACCCCCCACAATATTCCCCAAATAGTTGATCTATAATGTAATATGTTTGTGCATTAATAATATACAGTACTGTACAGTAATTGTTGAAGACAATTGCACATCTTGCGGCACACAGTGGTTGTTTCATGTTGCCTGGCACACTGATTTTATGTGGTTTTATATGTTTGCAGTAATACTGTTGTCTTTATTCATTAAAGGATACCCAAACTGACATGTGACATGATGAGATAGACATGTGTATGTACAGTGCCTAGCACACAAATAACTATGCTGTGTTCCTTTTTTTTCTTTCTCTGCGTGAAAGAGTTAAATATCAGGTATGCAAGTGGCTAACCTTGCCCTGACTCAGACAGGAAGTGACTACAGTGCGACCCTCACTGATAGGAAATTCCAACTATAAAACACTTTCCTAGCAGAAAATGGCTTCTGAGAGCAAGAAAGAGGTAAAAAGGGGGAATTTCCTATCAGTGAGGGTCACACTGTAGTCACTTCCTGTCTGAGTCAGGACTGAGTCAGCCACTTGCATACCTGATATTTAACTCTTTCAGCGATATTCCCTAAACCTCCACTCTTGTCATATCGGCAACCACACAATCTAAAACAGATGATTGTCAGGAGCTCTTTGAATAGGCCTCAACAAAACGGAACATCACCCTGCCGACAAAAAATATGTGGGACCTGCAGACACATTTACTCCACTGACAGGGTAACGATACCAGGTTCACAACAGGAGTACAGAATACAAGGTAAATTTTCTTGTGGGTCCACCAATCTGGTATATCTGATCATGTGTGCTAAATGCCCCAATGTTATGTACGTGGGAGAAACTGGACAAACTCTGCGCAAACGTATGAATGGACACAGGCACACTATTAATGATACCAAATCTGGACTCCCAGTTGCTACACACTTTCGGTCCAACGGACACAGCATGGATGATCTTCGTGTCACTGCCCTGAAGGGCGGCTTCAAAACGTCAAATGACCGATTAATAGCAGAAACAAAATTTATAAATTGTTTCAAAGCTGTGCAGAAGGGTCTGAATAAGGACAACAACTTTCTATATTGGTATGAGATGGATGATATATGAACTGTCTCAGCCACCCTAGCTGAACTTGTGAACTAAGAATTTACGATACCTCTGGGTCAATCCTAATACCAGGTCTGGGAGCAATAAAGTAAACAAGGATCCTTATCTTACCCCATTTAGATGGTCTGTTTGTATTAAGGCATCTTAATGATGTATTTATGCTTGAAAAAAATATCTGTTTTTCCTTTTGATGTTGCATGTATATAAGCTGTCTGTACCACCAGCTTGCAAACTAACAGGATATAAACCTGACAAAGGCTGCAAGGCCGAAAGCTTGTTTATTCTTATTCATTTGTAGTTAGCCAATAAATGGTATCATCCTGATTTAAAACTTCTTGCTTTAACTCTTTCAGGCAGAGAAAGAAAAAAAGGAACACAGCATAGTTATTTGTGTGCTAGGCACTGTACATACACATGTCCATCTCATCATGTCACACGTCAGTTCGGGTATCCTTTAATAAACTATATTCATTGTGACATACCGTATATACTCGAATACAAGTCGACCTCTTCTATAAGTCGACTCCAATATTCAACCCTCTTAAGCTGGATTTTTTTTATTGACTCAGGTATAAGTCTACCCAGCAAAGTTAATGGCTACACTTGGGGCTCAGGAGGGGTTGATGACTGCACTGCATACTCTGCATTAAGTGTAGCCAATAACTCCTCCAGTCCCCAAGTGGTGCAATTATTCACCCTCCTTTATGCAGCTGTGAGAAAACGCGGAAAAGTCGCCGCCAATACTAAAGGTGAGGCGGCTGATTCCGCGTTCAACATGGCAGCTGGCGCGCAGTCGGAGCGCGGAGAAACCGCCGCATGCTCTGACAACAGGGCGGCGGATTCCGCGTCCAATGCGGCAAGTTGCACGCATAGGCCTGCGCCTCTCAGTAATGCGGGATGCAGAGAAAACGCCGCGCGCACGGACAGCGGTGCGGCGGATTCCGCATCCAACACAGCAGAAACATTACAATGCATGACTGGTGTGGCTGGGACTGATAGTCCACATTGGTTTAGGAGGACGCGCGCAGAGAGGCAAGGCCTTTATGGCAGTCAGAAGGGGGTCAGCTGACCAAGCCGGTCAGCTGACAATTTCAGCAACCTTCATTGGCCCAGCACTTAGGGGAGGCGCTGGAGAGTGCTAGTGTATATATACTGGGTGCTGGTCATTCATCTGGTGTCTGGCGTTGCGATCACTACGTGGTAGCACCCAGACCTTGTCAGTATCTGTGTTCTTTAGACCAGTTTCCAAGGTGTTGATGGCCAAGGATCTCACACCTTAGTCTAGGAAATCTGTTATTATTTGTGTTATACTCTAGTTCAGTTTCCAAGGTGTTGATGGCCAAGGAACTCACACCTTAGTCTAGGAATTTAGTATCATCTGTATTATTGTCATATTCTAGGCTAGTTCCTGGAATGTGAGAATCTTGGAGCTCACACTCAAGCTTAGGCATTGTTGATTATTTGTTATGACCTTCTGCTTTCCTGACCTTTCTTCTGATCTTTGATTTTGTACCTTGTCATTCTGATACTCTGTTGCTGAACTCGGCTAGTCTCTGGAATCTGCATCTGCCTCTTGTCTCTGTACCTGATCTGTCTGTCTGTTGCCGACCTGGCCTGTCCGACCTCGAGAACTATCTTCCCAGTTTGGAGATAGTTCACAAACCTGTCAGTAACAATTCACCATTGGTGTCACTCACCTTCTGTCCTTCCCTCTCTCAGCCTTGCTCCGCCCCTTGGGGAGCTCCAGGCCTGTGGAAGGAATCTGATCCATTGCTGTATCTCTTACTGTCTAGCACCTATCTCACGGGTGCGTTCCTCAAAGTATTACTGTTGCACCAACACTCTCATCTCTCAGGTGTCCAGAGGTTAGTAGATATATCTGATTATCGGTGATACTGCAGATCATCGATAATCGGGTATATTCTGTATTCTCGGTGATACTGCAGTTCACCGATAATCAGACCCTCTCTGTGTTACACCAATCGTTACAGCAGCCCAGTATCTTTCCCTCTGCCCCTTTCCTTGTTAATTGTTGTGGTCAGGACTTTCAGACCTGTGTTTTCTTAGCATTTCCTTTCTAAAAAATATCACTTACCACAAGTTAAATTGCTGCAAATGGGAATTTCACTATTAGTACACACATTACTCAGTGTGCTCAGTGTTGCCGGGGACTCGTGTATAAATCAACCCCTATACTTTTATGAAGTTAATCAGACCTAAATTTCTAGACTTATACTCGAGTATTACAGTAATTAGTGGTGCAGCCATCTTTTCTCAGGATTTCTTTTTCTTGTCAATTGTACTCCCTAGAATTCATGAAATAAGTGGGGGTAAGCAAAATTTGAAGTAAGTTAAGTTCAATTTCAGTTTAGCCTGTCTAATTCCTCCTCCTCTGTGTCTAATCATAAGTGGTAATTTTATCTCTTCCCTGTGTCAGCTGAATGCCATGACAGATAAGCTCATTTGAAAGCACATGATGTTAACAATTGGTCTGCTTCCATGGAAGCAGAATGTAGAAATAGTGCAGATTTATTTTAGGATTTGTATCAGCTGTAACAAAGGAATGTTTTTATTTAAAGGTTATTATGGTGTTGTGTATATTTTAGAACAGAGAGAATGTTCTGAGTCCGCTTTAAAGTTCTGAAACTCTAGTGAACCACACAGTGAGCATCATCTTTTACAAATGTAGAAAACATGGAACACTGGTAAACCTTCACAGGAGTGGCCAGTCTACAAAAGTTACACCAAGAGCACAGTGGTAACTCATGCAAGTTGTCACAAACCCAGAACAACATATAAAGAACTGCAGGCCTCACTTGCCTCAGTTAAAGTGAATCTGAAGCGAAGCTGGAAAAAAAAATCAGTTAGTCACCTGAGGAGAGGAAAGATTCTGGGTCCTATATAGTCTTCCCGTTCCTCTCCTGGTCTCCTCGTTCCCCCATAGACTCCTCCATTCAAGTTTTCTGCCGTCGGAAGCCCAAGTGCAGAATTGTGCCAAAAACATAATTGCATTAATAATTTAATTGTTTAAGACAATTCTGTTGCTGCTGATACCTTTCCGTACTGCATTCACGCAACTTGTATTTTCCACTTCTGGGTGGCATTGTCGATGCACTACAGCCAGCTCAACACTGCCAGCTACCAATGTTGTCCATGCTCCATCTCTGTACCCGCTACCTCCACCTTTTGCTGCTGCTGATTCATTTCAGTACTTCATTCACGCAACTGTCTGTATATCCACATCTGGGTGGCATTGCTGATGCACTCCCTCCAGATTATGCTGCTAGCTAGCAATGCGGTCTCCCTGGCAATAGCTGACAGGTGGCCATACACTGTCACTGCAGTCGCTGACCCATGCTTCGTCTCAGGTCCTCCATCCCTGAGTCTAATGTCCCCATGCTACTTCTAGACAACTTTATGGGTGGCATTCCTTACAGATTTCATCCAGTTCATGATGCCAGCTAGTAATGCTGTTTCAGCTAGTAGTGCTGTTTTGATGGCAGAGACTTCAGCTAGTGGGTTGACTTCACACGTAGTGCCATTTCTCAACTTCAGGTTCCGCCTCCATGTCCTAGAGCAAAGGTGTCAAACTCAGTCATGTAAGGGGGCAAAATGGAAAACAAGTAGTGGGCAAATTGTTTAATAAGATTTAACATTTATTGAATAGTCTCAAATAAAGTGGCTTAAGTGACCGTGGGGGGACACCTGGATCCTCTAACTTCTGCAGAGTAGCAGAGTGATGCAGTTTAATATTTACCTGCTAGAGTGTTGCTTTGGGTCTCCTGTGATCTTCCTGAAAGACACATGCTCTATGCTGCATACATCTGGCTCTGAATACATGTCACATTATGGGGAGCTGGAGGTAAGTATAGAGCCTACAGCTGCCAGGAAGAACAGAAGAGACATGATGTATTGCTGGAGCAGGTAGATATTACACTTCTCTGCTGTGCTACTCTGCTATGTGGGGAGAGGGTGCAAGGGGAAAAGGTATGTAGGAGTGTATGTGTGTTTTATCAGCCACACTGGGTATTTGGATCCAAGGAGGGTGCCCCATGCTAATTTTCCAGGGGGTCCCAGGGTTGTTGCTGCACCCAGGCTCAAACTGTCATCCTCTGGATGGAAAGACACTGTACTATTGTTCTTTCAATGGTACACACTGAAGCACTCGAGGGCCACATACAATTGCAAGGAGGGCCACATTCTACACATGGGCCTTCTGTTTGACACCTGTGTCCTAGAGTTTATGCTGCCTTCTATACAGTATCCCCAAACAAAATTCTATTCGCCTGCTATCACTTTAACTGTGATGGTCTGGAAAACCACAAGGTCTTTTGGAACTTTTTTCCCTTGTAGCCTCTGTTCCCTTACACACCTCACATTTGACAGTTCTGACATGTATACAGGCTTTACTATTAACCTTCAAAGTCTGACCCATTGACTTTAATGGAATTCGTGAAATCAGCACAACCAAAATTTGCACTACGACCAGTAAAATTGCTGCCCACGGACTCACTGGATGGGGCCACTGTGAAATAGTGGGTAAGCTTATAAGAAATTACTGCAATAAAGCATGACCAAGAGTCCCATTTTTTTTATTTCAATTGTTCCAATTCATGTTTTTAGCTATTATAGCACTGTGGGATTTTTGTAAATGACAGGTTCACTTTACCATATATATAAGGTTTTGTTCATTTTAAATATATCAAGCATTGGATTTATGGTTTGAATCTGTCTTTTATGAAAACAGACATTTTCACACTTACGCTGATGTGTTTATGACTAGAAATATATATAAATATGTTTATGTGAACACCAGATGCCCACAGCTAGAGGGGAGAACACATTTATGGTACCATTTCCCACAAAACATTTATTATAACATTTGAGCAAATGAACAATCATGTTCAAACTTGATATTAAAAAATGATGTACATAACTTTACAACACATATATCATAAATTATAAGGGTATTTGCATAGCCTGCATTACAATAAACATTTCATTCCATTCTGTGGTCTTAAAGTTTCAGTATAGCTCAGCAAGCTAAAAAGAACAAAAATAGCACAACATGACGCCTCCAACCCATCAAAATGTATGAGTTTTCTTTGTCATGCATGAAAGACCACCATGGAAAACTTCTTATTATAGATAACCTGCCTGAAACAAGGTGACATTGTTTAAAGGAATTGATATTAAAGAGGAACTTTACTGAATATAACTTAATATAAATTGCATAAAGCACACCAGAAATGTCACCCATCTGCCACTACGTTTAACCCACTACCTGCTACTTGCACTATGTGTCACCCAGCCAGCACTCACTACCTGTCACTAGCCTCTAGCTGCGATACCTGTCACACAGCCACCTGCTAAGTGTCACCCACCCGCCATCTTTCACTATTCACCATGTGCCACTACCTGCACTGCACTACCTTTAATCCAGCCACCATCCAGTACCTGTCATTACCCAACATCCACCCAAGAATGTAGCATAGTGGAACTCCTGTGATCAAAAGGGGGCATAATTCATCCATAACCACAATGAAAGCAGTGCATCGAGCTAGCATACAGCATGCTATTATTTTTGAATGATTATAGAGTAACCAAGCAGCTGGGGGTGACCCAAACCTTTAGGAATGTGTAGCCTGGCTTACAGGGGCAAAAAGAGATGATAAAAACATATGTTGAAATGGCCATAGAGTTGTGAACACAAAATCTATTCCCATAGGGTTAAGATGTATAAAATTCCCTAATTCATGTGTGTCACGTGTATACAGAGTGTCTATAGCCACACAAAGTACAATACTGATCACAAGGAATGGGGGTACAGTGGAACTGCAGCCATCTTCCCATCTGAAACGGGGCATCTGCTGAGGCTCGTCAAAGCTTGCTTTACAAATCTGGTACCATTGACAGGATATAAAACTGCCTTACCACTTATGGCTTCATATTAAAATTAGGGATGCTCATTTGGATTTCCCAGAATTTAAATTTCCGCATTCCAATCAGAACTCTGAAAACAGAAATGGGATTTCTGCCTAAATACTGCATTACCACAACTTGGTAGCTTAAGCCCAATCACAGAACTCTGGAGCATTTGTCCAATCAGAGAATGCAAAAAATGACAAAAAATCCTTCTTGGAAATTGGAATTCGGTAATCGGAAAACAATCAGAAATCCGCGGAATCGGTTTATTTGGCATTGGAGGAAATTGGAATTTCTGCGGAATCAGAAATCTGCATTTCCGACCATCCCGAATTAAAATCACCAACTCCAGAATTCAGCAAAAATAGTGAATAGAAATGGAGTCTGGGACTTTCTGCGTCATCCGTAATGTCATTGGTCACCACTCCGATGAGCTATAAAACCTTCATTCTTTGTTTGCCATTTCTGTAATAGAAATTTATAATAGTTTTCAGCCTTGCACAAAGTATGAATAATGTAGACACAGCTACCAACAGCACTGCCATACAGTGGCATGACAGAAGAAATTTCTAAATAAGTCTTCTTATTTTCCATTTTGAAGCAGCCATTCTAAGAATTGTGGTAGCGCTTGGCCTTAGCGGTTTTCATAAAAAGCAGAGGTGACCATCCTCATATGATACGTATACATTTACAGAGAAACAGCGGAGATATGAATCAGACACATTGTCTGTCTGCTCTGTATTTAAATGACTCACTACATGAGAAAAATATATGAATTATGAAACATGGACATGGAATAGGTGGTTTGCAGGAGTGCATTATGTGTTATCATATATTATGTAAAACATTTATTTTTGAGCATTTAATATATTGCATGCTGAGCACCAGCAAGGCTGCAGAGGCATCAATCAACCCAATGTTCCTTTAGTGGTTGCCAAAACAGTGGGTTAGGGAAATAGCTAGGATATTTTGTTACTACATTCTGTGCCATTTGGGTTGCTTAAATGATCATATAGAGATAGGGACAGGAACAAAAGCAAAAAAAAAAGAAAAATCAGAGAACACCCTTAGAGGGCGCTCCAGAGGCGTTCTTCTGATCGCCTCCGGCGGCCAAAAGTAACACGGAAGGCCGCAATGAGCGGCCTTCCGTGTTTTGCTTACTTCGTCGCCAGGGCGACGAGCGGAGTGACGTCATGGACGTCAGCCGACGTCCTGACGTCAGCTGCCTCCGATCCAGCCCTTAGCGCTGGCCGGAACTATTTGTTCCGGCTGCGCAGGGCTCAGGCGGCTGGGGGGACCCTCTTTCGCCGCTGCTCGCGATCGGGCAGCACACGCGGCTGGCAAAGTGCCGGCTGCATGTGCTTCTCTTTATTTCATCAAAATCGGCCCAGCAGGGCCTGAGCGGCACCCTCTGGCGGTAATAGACGAGCTGAGCTCGTCCATACCGCTAAGGTGGTTAATATGTTGACCTTAGTGTTTTGAAATAATAATATGGGAGAGCAAGTAAAATATACAGTTAAACATTGTAAGAAATTATTAGGTTCCTGTTGTCAAATAATACAAGTTACATATACCAATGACCGATATGCCCTGCAGGAGGTCCCCAAGAAGAAGTGCCTGAAGAAGCTATCAGGAACACTGTCAGCGGTCTGACGGCTCCAGAAAGCCTTAAGAGGCATTGCAAACCTCATCTTCATTCTGTGGGCTATAAGTGAATAGAAATGTTGAGAATGAAAACATCTCTTAAAATGTAATTCTAATTCTAACACAAACTACTCCCATCATAAAGTACTTAGTATTTCCATTGCCCTTGTTGGCCAGCAATTTGTTTGTATTATACTCTGTTCATTTCTAAAGTAGTGTAAAAGATATTATTGAGCATCTAGTAATCTAAACAAAAGTTTGCCTTCTTAAAACAGAAGATATTTACGATTATTCAGGTTAGAGTGAGCATATGATGTCTCCCACAATGCATCACTGCTAAATATGCAAATCATCCTTTGTTGCCCCTGTAAGCTAACTACGCTTCAAGAACCTTTGGAATGCAATGATGTGTCAGCTTGTTAATTGTTCAGAGCCACGATAATCCAACATGCATACAGACTGATTCGGATTGGTTGATCCTCATCAATGCATGGCATGGATTAATGAGACTCTATGGAGTAGGACTTGAAACACCCAGACTTACAGACTACCCAGCAAGCTCATGGTGAACTAGAACTTCTAGGAGTGTGTAAGGGGCTACAAAGGACCAAAAAGCCCTCTTACTAATAGTTTAAGCAAAACAAACGTTTGCCTTCTTAAAAACAGAAGGTATTTGCGATAATAATCTTTACACTATCAATGGCTTCTCACGCAGCTGAGATGCTCAGAGTTGTCATTTTTTAAATATTTTCACATCCCATTAATCTGCAACTGAGACTCATATGTAATCCTCTGGTTGAACTCGATGGAGGTATGTCTTTTTTAAGCCAACTAACTATACAGCTATAATTATCTCCTTACAGAGAAATACACACCCTATAGGTATGTGCAACCTTTTGCTATTCTTTGTCTCCGTCCATACATACCTCCAAGATGATTTGTCTCAGAGTAAATACTTTTTATGGCATGTCCGAATAAACGCTTCTTCAGTGGAAATCCTTGAACTATAAAAAGACTAAAGAGTAAAAGGCTGTAAACTTTTCTGTTATCTTTTTAAAACATATTTTATTAGTTTTATCTTTTTTTTCATCTTCTTCTCCTCTCATCACATCTTTAGCTTTATAGTTTGTTTGTTTTTGTAATTTCTTTTTATTGAAATTTTCTTTTAAACAGTACATACGTACAGACACAAATAAACCCAACACTCCAGCACACGCAGGTGAGGAGATAAAGAAAGAAAAAAAAACTTGTTACAAGAAGATTTGCATATAACATCAGTCACATCAGGTAACATGGATACCACCTTTGGCAAGAAGGATAAAAAATTTGTTTTCCAATAACATCTCTTTGCCCGACCCATTTAACACGGCACAAGGCTGGAATGGGCTACAAAACCATTAGCAAGAAGCTGGGAGAGAAGGTGACAACTGTTGGTGCGATTGTTCGAAAATGGAAGGAGCACAAAATGACCATCAATCGACCTCGCTCTGGGGCTCCACGCAAGATCTCACCTCGTGGGGTGTCAATGGTTCTGAGAAAGGTGAAAAAGCATCCTAGAACTACACGGGAGGAGTTAGTGAATGACCTCAAATTAGCAGGGACCACAGTCACCAAGAAAACCATTGGAAACACATTACACAGCAATGGATTAAAGTCCTGCAGGGCTCGCAAGGTCCCCCTGCTCAAGAAGGCACATGTGCAGGCCCGTCTGAAGTTTGCCAATGAACACCTGAATTATTCTGTGAGTGATTGGGAGAAGGTGCTGTGGTCTGATGAGACCAAAATAGAGCTCTTTGGCATTAACTCAACTCGCTGTGTTTGGAGGAAGAAAAATGCTGCCTATGACCCCCAAAACACCGTCCCCACCGTCAAGCATGGGGGTGGAAACATTTTGCTTTGGGGGTGTTTTTATGCTAAGGGCACAGGACAACTTAATCGCATTAACGGGAAAATGAACGGAGCCATGTATCGTGAAATTCTGAACGACAACCTCCTTCCCTCTGCCAGGAAACTGAAAATGGGTCGTGGATGGGTGTTCCAGCACGACAATGACCCAAAACATACAGCAAAGGCAACAAAGGAGTCGCTCAAGAAGAAGTACATTAAGGTCATGGAGTGGCCTAGTCAGTCTCCGGACCTTAATCCAATAGAAAACCTATGGAGGGAGCTCAAGCTCAGAGTTGCACAGAGACAGCCTCGAAACATTAGAGATTTAGCGATGATCTGCAAAGAGGAGTGGACCAACATTCCTCCTAAAATGTGCGCAAACTTGGTCATCAATTACAAGAAACGTTTGACCTCTGTGCTTGCAAACAAGGGTTTTTCCACTAAGTATTAAGTCTTTTATTGTTAGAGGGTTCAAAAACTTATTTCACTCAATGAAATGCAAATCAGTTGCTATCTTTTATTTAAGGTTATTTTTTCGATTTTCCTTTTGATGTGCTATCTGCCACTGTTAAAATAAACCTACCATTGAAATGATACTGTTCTGAGACTTTTCATTTCTTTGTCATTGGACAAACTTACAAAATCAGTGAGGGGTCAAATAATTATTTCCTCCACTGTATACTGGGCGCATATACCCCCTGACTACATATACTGGGCATATATACCCCCTGGCTACATATACTGGGGACATATACCCCCTGCCTACATATACTGGGGACATATACCCCCTGCCTACATATACTGGGGACATATACCCCCTGCCTACATATACTGGGGACATATACCCCCTGCCTACATATACTGGGGACATATACCCCCTGCCTACATATACTGGGCACATATACCCCCTGACTACACATACTGGACACATATACACCTGGCTACATATACTGGGCACATATACACCTGGCTACATATACTGGTCACATATACCCCTGGCTACCTGTTCTGTGGACATCTCTACCCCTGGCTACCTGTTCTGGGGACATCTATACCACTGGCCACCTATTCTGGGGACATCTATACTGCTGGCCACCTATTCTGGGGACACCTATAGACCTGGGGTTACCTATTTTTGGGGAACCACTGCTGTCGGATTGAGTGTATTTTGGGGAACTGCTGCCAGGTGAGAGGTGTCTACCATATTAAGGGGGCATTCTGCCTATTTATGTGAAATGCTGTCTATTTATGTGCCTCATGACTGCTGAATTTGTCTTGTTGGGGGCCTCAAGATCGCTGAATTTGTCTTGTTGGGGGCCTTAAGATCGCTGAATTTGTCTTGTTGGGGGCCTCATGATTTGTTGGGGGCCTCAAGATTGCTAAATTTGTCTTGTTGGGGGCCTCATGATTTGTTGGGGGCCTCAAGATCGCTGAATTTGTCTTGTTGGGGGCCTCATGATTGCTGAATTTGTCTTGTTGGGGGCCTCATGATTGCTAAATTTGTCTTGTTGGGGGCCTCATGATTGCTGAGTTGGTCATGTTGGGGGCCTCATGATTGCTGAATTTGTCTTGATGGGGGGGCTCATGATTGCTGAATTTGTCTTGGAACATGCTGGAAGGTACATACTGAGGGAGGGTGGGTGAGCACAAGCCTGCTAACTTCCTGTACATTTGGCTTCACCCATAACTACGCCCACATTTATTATATAGTCACGCCCTTTTTTTGGCGGCAGCCTTCCCCTTAGGGGGCGCATTAATAGTCTTTGTCCCCAGGCACTGAAAGCCCTAGCTACGCCTGTGACTGCGCTGCAAAAGCATGTCTCAGCTGTAAGTACCTGAAGTAATAGTGATTAGGAAGTGAGAAGGTGCTTTTAAGTGAGTTAAAGTCTGTAAGACTCCTAGACGTGATTATATTTTATAAATGTGTTACTCCCTTTTTTATCCAAATTAATGGATCTGGGATCATAAAGAAGTGGGGCATGGAAGGGTTATTTCACAAAGGGAGTTTGGGAGAGAGCGTGTTGCGTGAGGGAGAATGCCAGGTCTGAACCACACTCCTTGCCTGTAACACCACCTTCATATTTACCGTTAGGGGATATGGTGCCTTTTTACCTCGATAAATTATTTGAGCAAGCACTTGGTACGAAACCAGCAATGCTGCCTCCAGTACCATGGCGAGGTTGGATTTATCCTGAATTAGCCACCAGTGAGCAGTTACCAGCTGACTGGCAATAAAGTATTTGTATAGAACCGGGAAAGCAAGGCCTCCCTCCGTCCAGAGCCACTGAAGCTTCTTAAAGAGAACCTGTACTGAGTAAAAATATTTAAAATAAACACATGAGGTAACTTCAAGTGAACATTACAGAGTTACCTTGCCATCAGTTCCTCTCAGAAGCTCACCATTTTCTTCTGACAATAATCTCATCCAGTTCTGACAATATTTTGTCAGATCTGAAATATATCAGTTGCTGTCAGTAAAATATCAGTTGCTGTCAGTTATAGCTGAGGGGAAAACGGATATACCAGGTAATGTTCATGTTTCCCTATGGCTCAAGTGGGCGATGTTACAGTTTAACTGTGTGCTGACCAGAAAGCTGTTATGGGGTAATGGCTATTTTCAAAATGGAGGACGGAAAATTCCCTTGATCATAGTGAACAAATAGGATGCGGGACAGGAGAAAGACACTGAGGAGTAGACTACATGGAAGGTAAGTATGACTTGTGTATGCTTATTTTGACTTTTATTTTCAGTACAGGTTCTCTTTAAGGCTAGCAGTTCTATCGTGCCAGTATGGAAGTATAGTATGGAATTGAGCTGTTTGAAAAAGGTTTTGTGGACCCAAACAGGGCAGTTGCGGAATAAGTATAAGTATTTGGGATGAAGCTTCATTTTGATTAAATTGACTCAATCAAGATCAGAGGAAGATCCCGCCACCCCAGAAGCTTCTTTTTAGTAAGCTGAATTAGAGGGAGCAGGTTATCAGAAAAATAGTCCGACGAATTACTAGAAATAATAATTCCAAGGTATTTTGTCCTGGAAACAACTTCGAGTGGAGTGGGAGCCAGGGGAGTGCGGTTCAGAGGGAGCAATTTAGATTTCCCCCAGTTCACATTTAGGCCAGTGAATGGAGAGAAGACCTCAAAGATTTCCAATACTCCTTTGATAGAGATATCAGGGGACTCAAGATAGATGACTAGGTCATCGGCATATAAGGACACTCTCACATCCAGCATCCCCACGCGGAAGCCACTTATGCGTGGGTGTTGGCGTATGGCTGCAGCTATAGGTTCCATAGCCATAGCGAAGAGGGCCAGAGAGAGAGGGCACCCTTGTCTGGTACCCCTACCCAGCTGGATATTATCCGAGATCGCTGATCCAATTTTGATCCTAGTGCCAGGGCATTTGTATATGGTTTTAAGCCAGGAAACAAATTTGGGACCCAACGCTAGCTTGGAGACCGTGGCTCACAGATACTCCCACTCCACCAAGTCAAACACCTTTTGTATGTCCAAAAAGGCCAGGGCACGTGGAGAAGGAAGACTCTCAGAGAGCTGGATATGAGTGTAAATGCATCTAAGATTAATGTCTGTGGTCTTATGAGGCATAAAGCCTGTCTGGTCAAGGTCAATAAGATCAAAAATGTGTTTATTGATGCGAGTGGTCAGGATTTTGGTGAGGATTTTTAGGTTTTTATTAAGAAGTTAAATAGGCCTATATGAGCAGGGGCGTAGCAATAGGGGGTGCAGCGGTAGCGACCGCATCGGGGCCCTTGGGCCAGAGGGGCCCCGAAGGGCCCTCCCTCAACTACAGTATTAATTCTCTATTGGTCCTGTGCTCATAATAATCACTTCTATATATACATTGAGTAGTGGTAAACATTAACAAGCTCTTCCCCATCCCCTTCTTGCACCTCTGACACTGTAGTTGCCATTGGCGCCGTATCAATTGTTATGTATAGAGTGCCTGGGGGGCCCCATTGTAAAACTCGCATCGGGGCCCACAGCTCCTTAGCTACGCCACTGTATATGAGCCACATTCCAGGGGATCTTTATCCTGTTTGGGGAGAAGAATCACATGAGCTTGTGAGAAACTGGGGGGAGGTCTCCGCTAATCAGACATTTATTGTAAGTTAATTTAAGATAAGGAGCTAGTATTCGCGTAAATCTTTTATAAAATTCAATGGGGATTCCGTCAGGGCCTGGGGATTTCTGAGGAGGGAAGGAGAGAATAGAGTCTAGGATTTCCTCCTCTGTTATCTCTGCATCCAAACTGGAGGATATTTCACTTTCCAAAGAAGGTGATTGTATATTTGCTAGTAATTCAGAGAGATCAGAGGCGGTGCCCTGAAATTGGGAGGTATATAGGTTTCCGTAGTATTCATGGAATCTAGCAAGAATGTCTTTAGGGGCCGAAATAATGTCCCCTGCGTTTGATTTTATTTCAGGGATGTTGGAATGCTCAACGGGGTCCCGTGCTATGTTAGCAAGCAATTTGCCATTTTTATCTCCTTTCTCAAAGGCAGTTTGTTGCCATTCTATGGGAGATGTTTTGGTAAGGTCTCTCATGTGTAGATTGAGAGATCTTTTGGTTTGCATCATGTCAGAGTATGTACAGTCAGTAGGGGTGAGAGCATAGTTCTGCATAGCTTTTTCCTCATCTTCTGTTAGTGTGTTTAGGGTAGCATTTACACTCCTTTCTACATATACTAATTTGATTTATATAGTCGCCTCTTATCATAGATTTGAAGGCGTCCCAGGTGTTTTGAATAGTGGCTGAATCTAGGTTGATTTCCCAATATTGGTTAACCTCCTTGCCGGCAAGGAGGCAGCGCTGGAGGTTTTTTTTTTTTTTTTTTTTTTTTTAAATCATGTAGCGAGCCGAGGGCTCGCTACATGATAGCCACTGAGCGGCGGCATCCCCCGACCCACTCCGATCGCCTTCGGCGATCAGAGTATGCAGGAAATCCCGTTGAGAACGGGATTTCCTGCAGGGCTTCCCCGGTCACCATGGCGATGGGGCGGGATGACGTCACCGACGTCATGGACGTCGGGACGTCATAGGGAATCCCGATCCGCCCCTCAACGCTGCCTGGCACTGATTGGCCAGGCAGCGCAGGGGTCTGGGGCGGGGGGGAGCGGCTCGGCGCGGCGGATTGCGGTGGATCGGCGGCGAGCGGCGGCGATCGGAAGTTACAAGCAGCTAGCAAAGTGCTAGCTGCTTGTAACAAAAAAAAAATTATGCAAATCGGCCCAGCGTGGCCTGAGCAATCCTCCTGCGCAGGTTACCCCGAACTGAGTTCGGGATAACCGGCAAGGAGGTTAATAGCGGAAGTAATTTTCTCCGAGATTTTATCATCATTTATCCACTTAGGGTTAAGCCTCCAAAGTGATTGGTTAGTAGTATCAGGTAGTGAGCAAGTAATTTCTAATGGGGCATGGTCGGACAAGCCGCTAGGGAGATATCTGGTGGCAGATACGGAAGATAATAGCTCATTATTACCAAATGCTAAGTTAATACGTGAGGCAGATTTGTGTGTGTCAGAAAAGTGAGAGAAGGCAAGTTTCTGAGAATTCTTCCACCTCCATACCTCTGTTAACCACTTAACATCTCAGTCGTTTTCAGCTTATGCATCCGAGCAATGTTCACCTCCCATTCATTAGCCTATAACTTTATCACTACTTATCACAATGAACTGATCTATAGCTTGTTTTTTCCGCCACCAATTAGGCTTTCTTTGGGGGGTACATTTTGCTAAGAGCCACTTTATTGTAAATGCATTTTAACAGGAAGAATAAGAAAAAAAATGAAAAAATTCATTATTTGTCAGTTTTCGGCCATTATAGTTTTAAAATAATACATGCCTCCATAATTAAAACCCACGTATTTTTATTGCCCATTTGTCACGGTTATTTCACCATTTAATTTATGTCCCTATCACAATGTATCGCGACAATATTTTATTTGGAAATAAAAGAGCATTTTTTCCGTTTTGCATACATCACTATTTACAAGCTTATAAAAAAAAATAGAGAGAAATATTTCATCTTTACATAGATATTTAAAAAGTTTAGACCCTTAGGTAAATATTTACGTGTTTTTTTTTTTTTATAGTAATGTTTTTGTTTTTTTTTATTAAACATTTTATGTGGGCATTTTTGGAAGGGTGGGATATAAAAGTGTTTTATTTGGGGAAATATTGGTGTAGTGTAATCTTTTTGGGTATTTACTTGTAGTTTTACTTTTTGGACACAAGATGGCAATCTCGATTTTTTTTACATGACGTCACTCTAAGCGTACAATGTACGCTTAGAGGGACACAGCTTCAGAAAGAGCGAAGCTTCCGAGAGAAGCTGTCGCTTTTTCAGCGGGGGAGAGGAATCAATGATCGGGCTCCATAGCCCGACACATTGATTCCGTGGCTACCGACTCCGTGGCCGGGAGTGCGCGTGCACGCACGCGATCGGCCGCGGGAGCGCGCGGGAGCGCGCCTGTCCTCCTTGACGTTTTTATACGTCAAGGAGGACAAAGTGGTTAATGTCAGAGAGTCAGCTCAGGCACTAAGGTCCATACTGGCATTTCGGGATTTATTCAGGATATATTTGTAGTGTCTAAGGGTGCTGAGAGGATGTCGTTAAAATCACCTATTACAAGCAATTTAGCCGGTAGATATTTCTGTAACTTAAGCGTTATCTCCTCCAATAAGGTTTGTTGAAGGGGGGGGGGGGGAGCATATAAACCAACAATACAGTATAAGATGGACAGTTGTAAGATAATATATCTTCCCTGAGAGTCAGGGAGTGCATGCAGAAACTAATATGTGAGAGATTTGTTAACCTCTTTCCGACCGCGTCACGCCGATGGGCGTGGCCGCGGCGACAGCCCCAGGACCGCCTAACGCCAAGTGGCATAAAGTCCTGGGGCCAGCTAATGCAGGAGATTGCGCGCACGCTGCATCTCCTGCTTGGGGGGGGGGGGGCGGAGCTCCGCTATTGCCGCTCGGGAGACTGTTAGACTGTGCAGCGCTGCACTGGGGACAGCTGTGTGACATGGCTGTCCCCCTGGGGGTCAAGAGAGCGATCGGCTCTCATAGGCAGAAGCCTATGACAGCCGATCGCCATAATTGGCCGGCTGTGGGGAGAAAGGGAGGTAGGGAAGGGTTTTAAAGAAACAAGTTTTTTAAAAAAAAAAACCACGAACAATAATATTTATTATTAAAAAAAAATAAACATGGGGGCAGCGATCAGACCCCACCAACAGAGAGCTTGTTTTAATATTGATGATTTTGGCATACAGCTCATGAAAACCCAAATTTCCTATCTCAAAAAAATTAGCATATTTCATCCGACCAATAAAAGTGAAGTGTTTTTAAAACAAAAAAAGTCAACCTTCAAATAATTATGTTAAGTTATGCACTCAATACTTGGTCGGGAATCCTTTTGCAGAAATGACTGCTTCATTGTGGCGTGGCATGGAGGCAATCAGCCTGTGGCACTGCTCAGGTGTTATGGAGGCCCAGGATGCTTCGATACAGTGGCGTAGCTAAGGAGCTGTGGGCCCCGATGCGAGTTTTACAATGGGGCCCCCCAGGCACTCTATACATAACAATTGATACGGCGCACCAAAACCTGCCAATGGCAACTACAGTGTCAGAGGTGCAAGAAGGGGATGGGGAAGAGCTTGTTAATGTTTACCACTACTCAATGTATATATAGAAGTGATTATTATGAGCACAGGACCAATAGAGAACTAATACTGTAGTTGAGGGAGGGCCCTTTGGGGCCCCTCTGGCCCAAGGGCCCTGATGCGGTCGCTACCGCTGCACCCCCTATTGCTACGCCCCTGCTTCGATAGCGGCCTTACGCTCATCCAGAGTGTTGAGTCTTGCGTCTCTCAACTTTCTCTTCACAATATCCCACAGATTCTCTATAGGGTTCAGGTCAGGAGAGTTGGCAGGCCAATTGAGCACAGTAATACCATAAACCATCTCCATAAAGCTTTTCAGCAGATGGAAGCATGAAGTGCTCCAAAATCTCCTGATAGCTAGCTGCATTGACACTGCCCTTGATAAAGCACAGTGGACCAACACCAGCTGACATGGCACCCCAGACTATCACTGACTTCGGGTACTTGACACTGGACTTCAGGCATTTTGGCATTTCCCTCTCCCCTTCCTCCAGACTCTGGCACCTTGATTTCCGAATGACATGTAAAAGTTGCTTTCATCCGAAAAAAGTACTTTGGACCACTGAGCAACAGTCCAGTACTGCTTCTCTGTAGCCCAGGTCAGGCGCTTCTGCCACTGTTTCTGGTTCAAAAGTGGGTTCATGCTTCCATCTGCTGAAAAGCTTTATGGAGATGAAGATTTCATTTTTCAGCACGACCTGGCACCTGCTCACCGTGCCAAAACCACTGGTAAATGGTTTACTGACCATGGTATTACTGTGCTGCCTGTTTGGCCTGCCAACTCTCCTGACCTGAACCCCATAGAGAATCTGTGGGATATTGTGAAGAGAAAGTTGAGAGACGCAAGACCCAACACTCTGGATGAGCTTAAGGCCGCTATCGAAGCATCCTGGGCTTCCATAACACCTGAGCAGTGCCATAGGCTGATTGCCTCCATGCCACGTCGCATTGAAGCAGTCATTTCTGCAAATGGTTTCCCGACCAAGTATTGAGTGCATAACTGAACATAATTATTTGAAGGTTGACTTTTTTTGTTTTAAAAACACTTTACTTTTATTGGTCGGATGAAATATGCAAATTTTTTGAGATAGGAAATTTGGGTTTTCATGAGCTGTATGCCAAAATCATCAATATTAAAACAATAAAAGGTTTGAACTACTTCAGTTGTGTATATTTGAATCTAAAATATATGAAAGTCTCATGTTTATCAGTATATTACAGAAAGAAGGATAATGTCCGCAACACTAAGCAATATATATTAATGAGTGTGCTAGGGCCCAAAAAGATATTTAAAGGGAGGGAAGGAAAAGAAAGCCCATAACAACAGCACCACTCAAGAATAAGCAAAAATTTATTAATACATAATTACAATACTTATTAGGACATTTGTTGAATATTCAAATAAATAAAAACACTAAAAACAGACCACATGTTTCCATAAACAGCCGCAAAACAATTCTGCCAAATGAATGGTGTATCCATACACATATATATATATATATATACACACAATTGCGTGCATAGACCACTGAATCACATATGTATATAGGTCTAATGATAATGAATAAATAAATAAATAGATGAAAATACCTTTGTGGGCATCAATAAGAGCCCATCAATGGTTGAACCCGGGTTCAGTAAAGTGCAAAAGTGAAAAAACTTGTAATACAAAGAAAAAATCACATGAATGACATATATCATAAAGTGCAATACAATGTAAAATACAGGTACAAAATAGCAAATGGCTGCAAACACAGTTGAACAATAAATATCTTGGAGCAGCCTATGTGAAAGTGCATGAGAGGATGTGCGCAAGGAAGATACTTAGCCCAGGGAGTAATGGAGGAAAAAGACCAGGCAGTGCGGCTGAAGATGGACAGAAGGATCCCCTCAGGACATTCCCAGCAGCTCCGCGGGCGTCACCCCGCTTTGAAAGGAGGAGAGGACCTGTGAGGTGTGCAACGCCAGATCGGCGTTTAAATGATACTGGAGGGCGGGCGACAGCCCGGAAGCCGTCGTGCGCCAGGCGGACGTGACGTCACGAAGGCGGAAACAATGTATACAGCGCATGAGAGGAAGACCAGGAAACCAGGAAGTGAGCACCACGCTGGAGCGCATAGAGAAGAACCAATAGGTGAGTAGTCGCAGCAGAAGATAAATAAGTACTAGGCAACGCGCGTTCACAGTAACCACCAGGGGGAGGAAAAAGAGACGGAGATGAAGACAAAGATAAAGGAGGCCCCTAACTACAACCGATATATACCTGCAATACATATACATATATTAGCATGTACAATATCCATATATTACAATAATAGTTTAAATTTAAATTTAAGGGTACAAGGGCCACATCCTGCCTCTGAAATACATATATCTGCATATTAGTGCCAAATTTCAGAAACAGCCAAAAGTCCACAAATGCATCCAAAGGAGGAACATAGCAAACAAAGTTAGATTTCAAAAAAGTTTGAGGGCCACAATTCAAACACAGGAGAAGTCCCTGGATATATTCCATCCCAGAAAGATCCATGTCCAAATAAAGGCAGAGTCAGAGATCCAAGTTCCAGAAATCCATTAGTTGAAGGACAACCATATACAACAGTCTGAAAAAAGTCCCTCCTGGTTCCAGGAAAAGTCTTTAAAGGTCCATGCATCAAAAAGACTGACACAACGAAGTCACAAAAGAGTCCATAAACAAGGGAAGTCACGATGAACAAAACTGAGCAGTCTGCATATAAAGACACAACATGTTTAGTACAAACCATGTATAATCAACAAGACGAATGCACATATAAAGGAGAACCCCAGGATTGCATGTTATTGCTGGTACAGAAGGAACAGACAGAACAGACATATTCACTTCTCATAGGCTCAAAAACGGTTATTACAAAAATAGAACCAATAGATGAAGTAAGGGGTCATCTAGTACCACATAAATCCCCTTTTACACTTTACCCCAAAAAAACAGTCCAGTCAATTTCCTCATTGATACCAGAAGGTGCCATGCTATCCAGCTGATATATCCATCTAGCTTCTCGCTTTAGAAGGGCCCCCACTATATCCCCTCCTCTTAGGCCTAATTTAATTTGCTCAACACCACACACCCGCAACCCTCCTGGGGAGCCCCCATGCTCTGTTAGAAAATGGGAAGCCACTGACGTCAGTACTTGGTTGTTTTCTTGATCTCTTTTGGCCAGTCTAATCTTAGATAAGTGTTGTTGGACCCTTGTTTTGAGCATATTTTTTGTTTGTCCAACATAGATCTTCCCACATGGGCACATTAGAGCATAGATGACTCCCTTACTTCTACAATTAATATAACCCGATATTTTATAGCACTTAGTGCCACTTGTATTACAAATATCTTGTTTTGGTCGCATATGGCTACATATGTTGCAGTCTCCACATGGATAGCTACCTTTAAGTGGACCTCTGCATTTCTTTCTTTCTCCAGAAAAGTAACTTGAGCACAATTTATCCTTAAGGTTTGGACATTTCTTTGCTGTAATAGATGCATTTGGGGTGATACATTTAGCAAGTACCGGATCAGAAAGAAGAGCAGGCCATGACTTATTCAAAATGCCATACAACTGTTTCCATTGATTGTTGTAAACAGTGCTAAATCTTACCAGTTGTTTGGAGGGTCTAGGAGGTTGGTGGAGAAGTTCCAATCTGTCAGCCGTTTTTGCTCTTTGGTATGCTTGTGAGATGACCCGCTTAGGGTAACCCCTTTCTCTAAAACGAGTAGACAGTCCCCGTGCCTGCACAAGAAAATCATCATCATTAGAGCAAATACGACGTAGTCGTAGAAACTGGCCAGTGGGAATATTATTTCGTAAGGGTTTAGTATGCGCACTTTGGTAATGCAATAAGGAATTCACTGAAGTTGGCTTCCGGAATAAGTCAGTACTCAACCGTCCATCCATATCGATCTTAATCTTAATGTCGAGAAATTCAATATCTGTAGATGAAATATGTCTTGTTAAATGAATATTCATGGTATTGTTATTTAGGACAGCTAGGAATCTATCACAGTCCTCCTTAGATCCTCCCCATAGCATAAATATGTCATCAATAAATCTGTGCCAGCCTAAGATATAGGGCTGGAACTTCTCCATAACAGAGCTGAAGACCACCTCCCGCTCCCAGTAACCCAAAAATAAATTTGCTATGGAAGGGGCACATTTTGCGCCCATAGCTACACCACAGATCTGTTTAAAAAACTGACCATTAAACAAAAAATAATTGTGTGCAAGAACAAAATCAGTTAGATGTAACAACAGTTGTTTCAGGTCCCCCTGTTGATTGCTCTCCATATCAAGAAAATATGACATCGTTTTTATAGCCCAAAGGTGTGAGATATTAGTATACAGGGATTCCACGTCAAAGGACACCAGATAAGTACCTGGAGTCACCGTCAGTCCCTCCAAAGTTTTGAGAAGATCAGAACTGTCTCTCAAGTAAGAATCCAGGCTAGTCACATGTTTCTGCAGAAAGAAATCAATAAACTCACAGGACGGGGCAGTAAGGCTTCCAATCCCAGCCACAATCGGTCTACCAGGTGGGCAGGTGGCGTTCTTGTGAATCTTGGGTAACAAGTAAAGAGATGGTATTACAGGATGTTTGACAGATAAAAATTCATACTCCTTCTTTGTAATAGTACCTGCATTCTTAGCCAAGATTAAAACATCCTCCAAAAGAGCCTTGTAGTAGTCCGTTGGATTTCCTGGAAGTTGGACATAATTGTTAGCATTTCTCAAAAGTTTGTAAGCTTCCTGTAAATACATCTCCTTAGGCCATAAGACAATGTTGCCTCCCTTGTCTGCCTCTTTGATTAAAAATGAGGCATTGTCTGATAATTCTCTAATCACCTTTTGTTCTTCTATACTCAAATTCTGCCCCTGATTACGGATGATGGGTAAACGCTCAATTTCCTTCCAAGTAGTTTCAAAGAAAAATTTGACAGCTGGACATGAGCTAAAAGGTATCACATACTTTGATCTTGGTCTAAACTGATAGGAACGACTACTCACCAAAGTCTCTTGTTGATTCTCTTGTAACAACCCCATCAGATCCTCAAAGACCTGCCGGTCCAAAGACTCCATTTGGGGGGGAGGAATCTCCATACCCCCCTCAAAATATTTCTTAAATGCAAGTTTTCTGCAAAAGAGGTAGACATCTTTTATTACTTCAAACTTGTCCAGACTTTTTGTTGGTGAGAAAGTGAGTCCTCTACCCAAAACTCTAAGTTCAGTCTCTGTCAAAACATGGGTAGTGAGGTTAATTACTTTTAATCCATATGTTGTTGTTCCCTCAATCTCTTCACCCGTGGGGTTTGAGGGTCTCTTAAAAGATTTATTCTTGTGTCTCCTGCCCCCCCTCCTCGTGCGCTTTCTGCGTCCCCATCGCTGTCTGATAAAAAATCACATGATGAAGCAGTGTCACTGGGCAAAGACCCCCTAGGATTATGTCCATTATTGGGGGGTGGAGGTGGTGCTGCCCCATCAGGTCTATTGGGCTTATTGGGTCTAGGATATCTCCTGCGTTTTCTCCCATTACCTCTATGCCTCCACCTATAGGCTGCTCCACTGTCATAATCTTGTCTATCCCTTATTAGTTTTTTCCTTTTGCCATCAATAATGAATTTCTCAAAACTATCCATATCTGCCTTAAGCTGTTTCAAAAATGGCTGGACAACAGTGTTCCTATCAAGGCCATTAATGGAGTTCTCAATCTCTCTGAGCTCCATCTTCTTCTTCATAAGTAATTGTTCATCATGTTCAATAAGCATGTCAATAATTATGACTGAACATTTGGCCAGACCCTCCTCCCAGGTGGTTCTATAATTGTCTTTTACCTCCCAAGCGGGGAAGATTTGTACTCTTAGGCCCCTGGGGTATATCCCTTCCTCTTTATATTGTTTAAGACTATGCACATTCCACCATAATCTGAGGTAGGTTTTATTTGCCTCCTTATATGCTCTGCATATTTGTTTGGCCTCATCAGGAGCACCGCCTCCCCCACCAGGATTGCCTCCAGAAAAAACTGTCTCAAACTTCCTATTCCAACCGGTTTCCAATGCTTCAATAAAGCCCTCCATATTGAATTTCAAAAAATGTCCAATGAAAAAATATATATATAAACACCATATATTACTATAGAATTTATTATTGCAAGGTGCTGGACTGAGAGGGTGAAAAGAGGCCTCACCCTTAGTGAACAACAAGAAGGATAATGTCCGCAACACTAAGCAATATATATTAATGAGTGTGCAGCTGGGATCGAATCTGCTGCCAATCGTTCGCGCTAAACGCACGATCAGGTATACATTACCTGATGCTGGCTCCCGGGCGTCTTCTCCGCATTTTCTCAGCGCTGCACCCGCTCCATCCCGGTGCTTCCTGTCACTGCAGTGACCAGGAAGTTCAAATAGAGGGCGCTCTATTTGAATTTCCTGGTCACGGAGTGACACAGGAAGCGCCGGGATGGAGCGGGTGCAGCGTGGAGAAGATGCGGAGAAGATGCCCAAGAGCCAGCGTCAGGTAATGTATGCGCGGGGGGCGGGGCAGGCGGCAGCGGCGGCTCCACAGATTGTGATCGGTTTCAGGCTGAAATCGATTCACAATCTGTTTGCAGTAAAGGCAGCCATACGATCCCTCTCAGATCAGATTCGATCAGATAGGGATCTGTCAACTGGTCGATCTAATGGCAAATCGACCAGTGTATGGCTACCTTAACACTGTATCACCAAAGCCCCTTCCATACTCTGTGGGGGTCCCCAGCTTTTGTGTTACTTCTGGCAATCCAAGAGAAGAGACCCAGCACCGTCTTCAAGTTGTATTATAAGCTCTTTTATTTATTTAAAGCATCAAAAAGACAAAAAGGGCAAGTCTGTGCGACGTTTCGAGAGGAGACTCCTCTCTTTCTCAAGCTGACAAGGGGCTTGTCAGCTTGAGAAAGAGAGGAGTCTCCGCTCGAAACGTCGCACAGACTTGCCCTTTTTGTCTTTTTGATGCTTTAAATAAATAAAAGAGCTTATAATACAACTTGAAGACGGTGCTGGGTCTCTTCTCTTGGAGTTCCTGCTTGCTGTTCCTGGAGACAGAGGGACAACGACCAATAGCACGTCGCATCTAGATGGTTGGGTGCTGCCTGTAACTACTCGTCTACTATTACTTCTGGCAATGGCAGGTCCAAATGTGCAGTTCTATCATCACCTATGCTGCAACTCAAAAACCTGTATGTCAATTCAGATGTAAACATCAAAATGAACTTCTGCACACTCATGCGAATCCTCATTCAAATCCACTTACAAAAATCATGCAGCAATCAATGCTGCCCTACAGCTAAGTTAAAAGCTGGGATCTTCTTGTAGAGGTAACCCAGGTCGTATGTGTCCTAACTCTTGCCCTGTAACATGCATAGTACAAACATGCACGCATCAAAACCTATCTAGGGAATAGGAGCACATATCTATCATGTTTGTACTATGCATGTTACAGGGCCAGAGTTAGGTCGCATACGACACTGGGCTACCTCTATGCGGTGTATGTGACTACGCAAGAGACTATTCTTGTAACGAAGATCCCAGAATTTAACTTAGCTGTAGGGACAGCATTGATTGCTGCATGATTTTTGTAAGTGGATTCGCATGAGGATTTGCATGAGTGTGCGGAAGTTCATTTTGATGTTTTGCTGTTTTGCTTGCCACACCCCTTCCAGCACCTCCCCATTAAATCTACAAGTGTTTAACTATTTGACATTCCTGGACGTGAAACTCACGTCCAGGAAGCCATGTGCGCTCCTGCGCGTCCACGCGGCCGATCGCGCGCGTGCACGCGCGCTCCCGGCCGGCGGTTTGTTAGCCAGTGAATCAGTGAATCGGGCAACGGTGCCCGATCACTGATTCCTCTCCCCCGCAGAAAAAGCGACAGCTTCTCTCGGAAGCTACGCTTTTTCTGCTTCCTATGTCGCTCTAAGCGTACGTGGTACGCTTAGAGTGACGTCACTGTAAACAACTCATGGCTGCCATCTTGTGGCCAAAAAGTAAACTACATCTAAATGTTAAATAAAAATAAAAATACACATATATTTACAAAAAAAAATACAATTTCAATCCCACCCTCCCAAAAATACCCACATAAAATGTTTAATTAAAAAAAAACAAAAACATTACAATTAAAAAAAAAAAAAAAAACACAAATATTTACCTAAGGGTCTAAACTTTTTAAATATCTATGTAAAGATGAAATATTTCTTTTTTTTATTATTATAAGCTTGTAAATAGTGATGAATGCAAAACGGAAAAAATGCACTTTTATTTCCAAATAAAATATTGTCGCCATACATTGTGATAGGGACATAATTTAAATGGTGTAATAAACGGGACAAATGGGCATATACAATACGTGGGTTTTAATTATGGAGGCATGTATTATTTTAAAACTATAATTGCCGAAAAGTGAGAAATAATGATTTGTTTCCGTTTTCTTCTTATTCTTCCTTTTAAAATGCATTTACAGTAAAGTGGCTCTTAGTAAAATGTACCCCCCAAAGAAAGCCTAATTGGTGGCGGAAAAAACAAGATATAGATCAGTTCATTGTGATAAGTTATAAATAAGGAACACGCGCTAGTGATAATGATTTAATCTATAAAATTCTCATGTACATAGATAAAATGCTAAAAAAAACACACCTATAACAAAACACTCATGCCTTTCATACTATTCACAATCATACCATAAATTCATCAGGTGTATCAAAAACCTCTTCCTAACAACCTGAGCTAATTAAGATCTACACCTAGACTCTAGATTGCTTGTTGGCAGTCCTTAATAGCATATGATTCCTGGAGCATAGAAAAAAGGCTTTTTTCTTTTCTTTCTTTCTTTCCAGCAACTATTCCAAAAATAGATCGTATATTAAGATCCTATTCATGAGAAGAGTTGATCAGTTTTGTGCAATAAACAGGTGTCAGTTCCAACAGTGCATCACTCAGCCTCAGTGGATTCAGCCCGTTTGATATGTGCTGTCAGTTTTTCACACAGGCATCTTTTAAGACTTTATAAGTCACACTGCATAGATCAGCCTCAGTGGATTCAGCCCGTTTCATATGTGCTAACAGTCTCGTTTACAAGCGCTTTTTCAAGCGTGACTTTACAGCAAACTATGTTCAATCAGAGTACCTCTATGTCTTAGACGTCACCTTAAAGCAATAGGATCCTTTGATGTGCAAATGGTCGCTAAGCGCTATTGCGGCCAGTTTAGTTCCTATTGCTTTAAGGTGACGTCACCAGAAAGAGCAGCTTACGGCTTGCTGGAACAGACAGCGGGCGTCACACTGAACTTGTCAGCAGGAAGTGACGTATGCGACCAAGCATCGCCGAGAGCTGAACGGAAAAGGGAGCTCTGAAGTACCCGGCTGAGTCTATAGCTTGAAGATCGGGGAGAGGAGCTTCTAAGACATAGAGGTACTCTGATTGAACATAGTTTGCTGTAAAGTCACGCTTGAAAAAGCGCTTGTAAACGAGACTGTTAGCACATATGAAACGGGCTGAATCCACTGAGGCTGATCTATGCAGTGTGACTTATAAAGTCTTAAAAGATGCCTGTGTGAAAAACTGACAGCACATATCAAACGGGCTGAATCCACTGAGGCTGAGTGATGCACTGTTGGAACTGACACCTGTTTATTGCACAAAACTGATCAACTCTTCTCATGAATAGGATCTTAATATACGATCTATTTTTGGAATAGTTGCTGGAAAGAAAGAAAGAAAAGAAAAAAGCCTTTTTTCTATGCTCCAGGAATCATATGCTATTAAGGACTGCCAACAAGCAATCTAGAGTCTAGGTGTAGATCTTAATTAGCTCAGGTTGTTAGGAAGAGGTTTTTGATACACCTGATGAATTTATGGTATGATTGTGAATAGTATGAAAGGCATGAGTGTTTTGTTATAGGTGTGTTTTTTTTTAGCATTTTATCTATGTACATGAGAATTTTATAGATTAAATCATTATCACTAGCGCGTGTTCCTTATTTATAAATTATTTATATTTGATTTTTGAGGGTTTTGGGATTCCCTCTTTGGAACTTGCAGCTTAGGTGTTCTAGTCTCCTTAGCGCCAACTTCTGCTAACAAAGTTCATTGTGATAAGTAGTAATAAAGTTATAGGCTAATGAATGGGAGGTGAACATTGTTCGGATGCATGAAGCGAAAAACGACTGAATGCGAACTGGTTAAAGAAGTCATCAGGGCAAAATTAATAAAATAAAATAAGTGCCACTTATCAGGGGCTTTGTCCAGCCCCAAGCTCCCAGCATGTCCCTCGCCGCAGCTCTCCCCGCAGCCGTTTGCCGCAGCTCCGTCCCATTCCCCGCCGAAGATGTCAGGGCGACCTCCAGGTTGGCCTGTACTGCGCCTGCGCGAGCGGCACTGTCAATCACCGCCACGTGGGCCGGAGCGGCGCAGTCCGCTTCAGCCTACGTGGCGGTGATTGACAGTGCTGCTTGCACAGGCGCAGTACAAGCCGACCTGGAGGTCACCCTGACGTCATCGCCGGGGAACGGGACGGAGCTGCGGCAAACGGCTGCGGGGAGAGCTGCGGCAAGGGACATGCTGGGAGCTTGGGGCTGGACAAAGCCCCTGGTAAGTGGCACTTATTTTATTAATTTTGCCCTGATGACTCCTTTAAATGTCCTAGCTCAAGGTGAGGAGCCTGGATTTTGTGTTTTTTAAATTGTATTTGATCCTTTGTGGCTAGGATTTTATCTAGTGCTCTCACTCTCTTCCCCTATTAGTGATCTTAACACACAGCTTGCTGGTGTGTCGCATGGTACATATGCAGGTACTACGCAAAAAACTTTATTATTGTAACGTAGATCCCAGCTTTTAACTTAGCTGTAGGGACAGCATTGATTGCTGCATGATTTTTGTAAGTGGATTCGTATGAGGATTTGCATGAGTGTGCAGAAGTTCATTTTGATGTTTTGCTGTGTTGCTTGCCACACCCCTTCCAGCACCTCCCCATTAAATCTACAAGTGTTTAAATGTCCTAGCTCAAGGTAAGGAGCCTGGATTTAAACAACACAACCTGCAGCTTAACCATAGTGCACCCCATTTTCTCCTGCTGGTCTTACTACATTGTCTTTCTAAATTGAAGGAGAGGCAAGTGGCTAGAAAAGCCATGTCCTATTTCCCTCCATTCACTAGCAAAAAGAGGGACTATTTGGTTCACATGGCATACTCCTGCGTAGCACTTGCACAGCCAGTCCACAGGGTGCTGCCCCCTGCAGCTGCCCCAACGAGTGCGGGAGAGACGGGCAGCTCTCCATCGTCGCTGCCAGGGTCTGTCCATCCACTGGCACGGTGGGCCACTGTTTCCCACATGGCCTGGTCCCAGTATGAATAGCCCAGCATGGTCCCCGGGTGCACCGCCGCTGCCAGAGCCACAGCACCACAGACACTGAACTCCAGTGTTCCACCATCATGCCAAGTCTCCTTTGCCCACAGCCCTTTGTTGCTCCCTAGGCCTCCAGCCTGGGGCCATGCACCAGACTGCAGCCACCGGAGCCTTTACACCATGGGCATATGGGGGGTGCCAGAGGCCATATGCTCCACCATCAGGCTGGGTCTCTCGCAGCCCCTCTGCTGGACCTTGTACAGCCACTGGGACATGTAACTAGGCCACCAGCCAGCTATGGCACCGCCGCAACCCGCAGGGACTCTCTGTTTTTATTCTCTACTATCTCTCTACGCTTCTTTTCCTCGGTATTCCGGGGGGCATCCAAATAGCTGCAAAGCTGTTGAGCGCTGCAGAGAAGGTAGCGCTCCACTCACATAGCACTTGGATGTCCCCTCGGGACCTTCCACTATGTAACTATGTAACTAAGCATTATGTTCAATGCACTGTGTACTCACTACTAAATGTAATGTACATTACTGCTTGCGTTTGCTGTACCATCACCGACCCTGTATGTGCCAAAAATAATTCCGGGTACAACCCCCGTTGTACTTGGCGAAATAAATGATTCTGAATCTGATTCTGATACCTCATCCCAGATGTGACAGTGGAAGAGTGAAGGCTGAATGTCTGATGCCAATGTATATCCAGTTGGAAGCCAGGCTCATATTGTTGTTGGAGTTTTTACAGTCTACATGAATATGACAAGAGTTTTAAAGGCATGGGCCCCTACTTAGTGCTAGGCATGTGTGTGGGAGAGAGAGTAAATATAAAATGTAACATGCTGTCATGTGCTAATCAAGAAGTTAGATACCTATTGCAGCCATGCACAGCTCCAGAAAAGAATAGAAATCATCATACATGCAAGCATGTTTCCCTAACCATCATCTGCCTTCACGCTGGTAGGATAGTGGTCCATGTCACTTTTTAAGAATGGGTCCATAAAATGTGGTGGACAATCTTATACAAAAGGGTACCAAAAAAACCTTCTGTTCTTTGCAAATCGTTCTTGTCCAATGTTATCGGCAAGGAGCTAATCCTCACCTCAGGCTCAGAGAGGCTGAGTTTGTGATAGAAACTAGGTGTACCCTTTAATAACAAGGGCTTCCAGATTCTTGCCTTTTAGATAGATAGGTGTAGGTTCTCATCTTTAATGACCTACCTAATTATAACAAACTTTAAAAGTGAACTTTTTTGGTTAAAAGTAAACTTTATTTGCTTTCCTTTGATACTTCTGTTCTTTATTGCAACTCACTGTACACTGTCCTTTCCTACTGCTACCAACCATGAATTTCCCATCAAGACTTTCTCTTGGTTCATGGTGTGGCTCAATAGGAAACCAGTGCAAATTTCAAATAAGACACTCCACTGGAAATTCAAAAATATCAGGAAGATAGTGTCATATTGCAACAGGATATGGATAGGATGGCTATATGGGCACATAAATGGCAGATGAAATTCAATGGTGAAAAATGTAAAGTCATGCATTTTGGTCGTACCAATGGTCTAGCACCATACAAAATAAATGGGATACAGTTGGGGACATCAAACTTGGAGAA
Organism: Hyperolius riggenbachi; assembly: GCF_040937935.1. Classification (NCBI taxonomy): domain Eukaryota; kingdom Metazoa; phylum Chordata; class Amphibia; order Anura; family Hyperoliidae; genus Hyperolius; species Hyperolius riggenbachi. Next base: position 314,495,085 of record NC_090648.1, read on the forward strand.
GGACTTAGGAGTACTCATCGACAACAAGTTAAATAATCCTACTCAATGCCAAGCCGCTGCAGCTAAAGCTAACAAAATTTTGGGATGCATTAAAAGGGAAATAAAAACTCGAGATGCTAGCATAATATTGCCCCTGTTTAACTCTCTAGTAAGGCCACATCTGGAATATGGAATTCAGTTCTGGGCACCACATTACAAAAAAGATATTGCAGTTTTAGAGCAGGTGCAGAGACGAGCAACACAATTGATACGTGGGATGGAAGGTCTCGCTTACCAAGAAAGGTTAGATAAACTGGGTTTATTTAGTCTAGAGAAAAGACGCCTTAGAGGAGATCTAATTAACATGTATAAATACATCAGAGAGCAATATAATAGCTTGGCGGATGAGCTTTTTGTCCCTAGGCCTTCTCAAAGGACTAGAGGACATGATCTGCGCATGGAGGAAAAACGTTTTAGCCATTTATTTAGAAAAAGGGTTCTTTACAGTAAGAGTGATTAAGATGTGGAATGCATTGCCACAGGAAGTCGTTATGGCAAACTATATACCTGCATTTAAAGGGGTCTTAGATGCTTTCCTTGCGTTGAAAGACATCCATGGCTACAATTACTAGGTAATGCCTAATGATGTTGATCCAGGGATTTTTATCTGATTGCCATCTGGAGTCGGGAAGGAATTTTTCCCTTTTGGGGCTAATTGGACCATGCCTTGTAAGGGTTTTTTCGCCTTCCTCTGGATCAACAGGGATATGTGAGGGAGCAGGCTGGAGTTGTACTTTGTACTGGTTGAACTCGATGGACGTATGTCTTTTTTCAACCATAATAACTATGTAACTATGTAAACTTGTCACCAAGGATTCCTATTGGTCCATTCACAAAAAAAATGGCAGGAAAAATGTCTATAGCAAATGCCCAATCTTGGTAACTGTAGCCTGGCCTGCTATTGCTTCATTGGGTTCCCCATTAGCCAATCGATTGCCATGCAGTGGGAACATTTGTGTGTGCAGCCAAGTTTTTCTTTGCCAATGAGTATGTACCATTTTTGTATATGCACAGATATAGATATTAGTACATTACTTTTATAAACTTCTGTCTTGCCACATAAGTAATTATCTGCACAGAGCCGGAGCCATTCAAACTGACTTTATACAACTGTAGAATTCCATTTATTGCCAGCAAATTTTGACTTTCCTACTACAAGTTTCTGTTATACAATGTGAAATGTATGTCTGTGTATGTCTTACAGACTCATAAATATCAGCTGAAATAATATTCTATGGTAATCTTTGCAAAACACAGAGCTGGATTGAATTACTGCATTTTGCTCAGCATAAAAGCACATTCACTTCAGATAAATTAAGTTACAGTTTATAAACCTTCTTACATGTTTACTCAAAATCACATTGGCTTATATTACATCTTAGATCGGCAAATCAAAGAGTAAGAAAAGTATGCTGCAAGAAGGAAAGTTGTAAATACTTGCAAATACCGTATACTATAGTATATTATTTAAGGATTTGCATCAGAGAAGTGGGAAATAAATCTGAGGTTCGCCAAAAACATAAAAGGGTAACAAAGTGACATGCAACATTTTAGGATAAACATGTGTATGTAAAATGCCAAACATACTGGAATTAATAACTAGAACGTGTTCCTTTTTTTCTTTTATTGTCTGAAAAATTAACCTTCAGGCATGCAAGTGACAGTTTATCTCTTGTGGGATCCTTGTTGGATTATAGTGTAGCCCTCACTGATAAGTAATTACAGCCATAAAACTCTTTCCTAGCAGAGAATGATTTCTGACTGCAAGGGATAGATTAAAAAAGGTCATTAGTTCATGTATTTTAGCTCTCGGACACTTTGAGACTGGGACTGGCATTGAGCAGAGACAATAAACATTAAGTCTACTTTGCAAATGTGTAAAGATAAAATAAAACCATGGGATATCTAAAAAATAATTTTTAGGAGTAAAAGATTAGATACAATTATTTAACTCATCAGTTTATTTTCACCGCAGGTCTGACTGATAAGCAGAGCCGGGACAAGATCCTCCAGCAACCAAGGCCGAGACACCAAAGTGCGCCCCTCCATCCTTCCCACCCCAGCCGTCACACACTGATTGCTATTAGAATAAGAGGCGTCCCAGGGCCCCCAACACCTTTATATCTAGTTATCTGGCTTGCAGTCACTGCCATATATCCCCTTTTCTTATTTGTTTCTGCTTCAAACACAATTAGGAATGACAGCTGAATGAATTGTGCTCCCCCTCCTACACTGCGCCCTGAGGCCGGAGCCTCCCCAGCCTATGCCTCGGCCCGGCCCTGCTGATAAGAATAAGAAATATATCTTATGGACAGGTTTTTAGTGTCACTGCTTATCTGGAAGGATGTTCTTGTATGTAGTTGCTTCCTTTCACAGTCCTACCAGTCACTTTCAAGATACATGTGTCTGCTAGCCACAGAATGCATCCTCAGCCTGTAAAGTATTTCCATCACCTCCCACTAAACTGAGAACATTTCATGCCCTTTAAAATGACTGTGTCTGACAAATTCATTTACCACAGTGTCATTGGTATTCACAACTAAGCAAACATATTTTATCTGCTGATGATCTTTTATTATCCATTACTAGACCACATATAAATTTGCTTTTTTTTGGTTTGCTTATAGTTGTTGTTTTTTTTTTTTTTTACTATTGGTGAAGGGTTCCTTTGTAAGGTTTATTATTAAACTCAGAAAAATATAAAGCTTTGTACCTGGGAGAAAACATTCAAATAGTCAAAACGTTTTTCTTTTGGATTGTAAAAGCAATATATACCATTGCTAGGCAGCAATTATTCTAATAGTATTCTTTATGAATGGACTTACTTGCCTTTGTATCATAGATTTACGTGTACTCCAAAGACATGTCATTACAATCCCTCTCTTATGAAGGCTGTATTTACCATATCATAATGGTGATATTGTGGCATATTCTCAAAAGACTGGTAAAATGATCATGCGCACATATCGCCCAGCAATTTTACCAGCATTTTATGAAACTGACGTAGTGTGTGTTGCGCAAGTAGTTCAGCTCATATTACCTGTGTGATGCGTGCGCTGCTAGTGTAACATGCATTATGGAATGGAATGCGCATTATACTAGTAAAACGCATGTTACCTAAGTAATGGAGCACGAGCTACTTCATTTGTGTAAATACCACTAAAACTGATTGGCACTGTGTGCATAATGTCGCGTTACTGGCCTTTCAAGAATAGGCTTCATAAATCCTTTATTCTCCTATTCTATATTTTTTTAATCAATGTTAACTAATGTGACAATAACCTCCCTGGCGTTTTGATTATGCGCAGCCGCACGGCTGCACATGGATTTTTAAACCTCATTTTTTTTTCAATCATGTAGCTGGCCTAGCGCTAGCTACATGATACCCCTCTCCCTTCCGATTCCCACCCACCCTTCCAATCGCCGCCGGCGCCTATGCCCGTCAGGAAATCCCGTTCTGCACTGGATTTCCTTCAGGGCTTTCCCTGTTGCCATGGCGACGAATGGAATGACGTCATCAACGTCGTGACATCATAGGGAGTCCCGATCCACCCCTCTTAGTGCTGCCTGGCACTGATTGGCCAGGCTGCGCACGGGGTGTCGGGTGGGGGCCCTATTACGTGGCGGATAGTGGCGGATCAGTAGCGAGCGGCGGCGAGCAGAGAAACACGCAGCTAGCAAAGTGCTAGCTGCGTGTTTCAAAAAAAAATTATTCAAATCGGCCCACCAGGGCCTGAGCGGTGCCATCCGGCGTGACTGGACGAGCTCAGCTCGTCCAGAACGATAGGGAGGTTAAACATTTAAAAACTCATCACGTAATTTACCTGTATAAAAGTGAAACTTGGCTGCTAACTTTTACTCAGCCTATCCAGATTCTCTTCTCTCACTCTCCTTTTCCACTCCCTCACAACTTTCTGAAATGTACCCTTCATTTATCCCTTTCTTCTATTCATCCAACACTGGATCACATACCATACACAGGGCCGGATTTACCATAAGGCACTGTAGTGTGGAAAGAATGAATGAAGATTATAATTAATCATATGTATATCATTTATATTCCTACGTGGCTATAAGAACCACATTTATGTAATCAGACCAGTGTGCTAGAGTGACACTTTAAAAATATGATTATAGTATTGTTTTAGGAATTACACAATGTAACCAAAATTAATGTGTATGCAGAATACAGTTACTGTTTTGTAGTGTTTATGTTTCAGGACACCTCCCCCCTCCTTTCTGCTCTAGTGGACACAAAGAAAGAATTCTTTGGAAATGCAGTTTGAACCAGATTCTGAGGGCATGTCTTTGAAATCACTTTGAGAGAAACGAAACTGTTCTGACTTCTGACGTCATTTCACTAAAGTGGAAGTTAACTTTACAGGAAATCTTTTGAAGGACACAGGAAAAAACCCGCCCAAAGAAGAAGTCCAGTCTCCTTTGGACACTGCTCATTGGACTCATGGGATGACAGACTGTTTGGAGGGAGGAATATGTTAGCATGTTAACTAGGGTATAAAGATCAGCAGAGGGAAAAGGTCCTCACCTTTTCTGACTAGCCAAGCTGCAGTTAGCTTGTGGTTCCTTTAAATGCTGGTACATGAAAAGGTCCTCAGCTGAGTAAATAAAGATTTCATTTTCATTGGCACCGATTGGAGAAGTCTCATCGTGTAAGTTATTTCTTTTGACAGTAGGCATGTGCCTACAAGCTCCTGATGATGGAAAAGCAGCTCTCTCTCTTCCCCAAGTACCCCCTCCTGCCTTACCTATGCAGAGTCCAAAGTGGAGTGTAAATAAGAGGTTACTCACATAGGTCTCGGCTTTCCACTGACCAGATTTCCCTTCAGTTGGGGGCATCTCTAGCTACGTAATACTTTGAGGCACGTCTAGAAAATTAATACTGAGGGTACCACTGGCTACTTAATACTAAGGGGCACCTGTAGCTATGACAGGCAAAGGTAACTAAGGGAAGAAGTGACAGCTGGATCAGCCAACATACTTGCGGTGTGAATCAGCAGGTGTTTGTAGGTGTTTGTAGGTACATGGAGGGCAAAGTCTAGGGTGCCAGGACATCTCTGCCTATGAGCTTCTGCGATGTAAATCCGGGCCTGACCATACACATGAAAAAGTACTCAATGTAGACCTGCTCCCACTCTAGCACTCTCTGCGACCTTTAGGGCCCTTTTCCACCAGCTGGCTGAATCGCAAAACCGCAAACCGCTAGCGATTTTACAATCGCTACGGTTTGCTTTTTAACATAGGAATCGCGGTAGGTCATTTCCACTACCGCGATTCGCTTTTGTCGGGAACGCGAACGCGCGGCGGAGCGATAATTGCCGCGATTTTGCTATGCAGTGCATAGCATAGCAAAATCGCGGCCGCAAACGTCGGGGGAATCGCCGGTTTTGCAGGTGGAAAAGGGCCCTTATGCTCTTTGTCTGACACTGATTTAGCTGTCAATCATTGGTTTAATATAATTACTTCTGCAGGCCTCACCACACCAGCTGACATCAATGGCATGCCTGTCTGACTAAATTGCTGAAATAACAGTCTCTGGTGGGTGAACTGCACTGGTGAAAGAGAATTCCAGCAGTGGTTTCCAAAAACCATGTATGACCTACATTGGCTCAGGTTCAGCAGCCAAACAATATATTACTCCTAATTCATAATTTCACATTACCCAAAACATTTTCCCATAACCCCAACAATTTTCAGTGAAGGCTAGGCCCACACTATCACAGACGGTGTGTGTGCCTATGTATGGCCATAGTGGATCTGATGGACAATCCACTGTGTCTGTCCACTGCTTTGGTATCCGTTGGTAATAGTTGTACTTTTTGACAGTGGACAGCAAGGGTGACCTGATTTAGTGAGGAAGGTCTAAGGGTTGATTTTTGCTATTTTTGACGTCTGTTTTTCCATGCAGTGTCCAAAAAAACCCAGGACTTTTTGTTTCTGCTACAGGGGAGTATAGATAAGTTAGAAATTGACATGTCGGAATAGATCCTATAGATAACATAGAATCTGTTGGTTATGTGGAATTTCTTGTAACATCACTACCACCAATGAATCGGTAAGGGATTTTCGAAAAATCCTTTTACTCATTCACCTAGAAAGGGGTGGTCAGCTAACAATGCAACATGCACACTGCTGTTTCAGACGGCTTTGGCCTAATCAGAGCAAGACAAAGAATAATATGGTTCTCTGGTAGGACTAAGTAGTAAAGAGCTCTCTCTTTTGAGAGCTTGTCCTGTCATTTATCAGTAAATTATTTTGAAATCTGAAGTGTTTACGTTACTTTGAAAAATAGCTTTGAACTTGTAAAATAAGGATTATTCTAATGCTACTTTAAGGTACAATACTTTAAAACCACAAAGCTTTTTTGGCTAATATACAGTATACCCTCTGGGGTATTAAACCTTTCAATGGTTTTAAACGTTTAAATGACACACAACTACTAAAGGGACCAAAGACTCTTACTGCCACAAGGACGATACTAGAAGCAAGATTATTCAGTACTAGTAGTCATTTTCTGGGTAGAAGTCTCCACTGAAAAAACTGAATCATGATCCTGGTGGCTTTGACCCTGCAATCTGGGACATGCTTTAGATTAGATATCCTGCCAATAATCCTGCTGTTTTCTGACACAAGGGTGGCAATGCAAGTGAGTAGCCAATGCAAAAGAATCTGTGAGTAAAGACCCTTTCCACATCTAGTTGAGCCTTCAGGGACCTGAAAAATAACACACGAGTATAAAGAAGACAACAGCAACTAAGCATATTATTCATACAACTGTAGAGGACAGAAGAAATAACACTTGCAAAGGTGGGTTGCAGGCCAGCCAAACATTATTAGAGCTGAACTTGATTTGGGTTTTAGAATCTCATTGAGTTTCCTTTTGGGTTGCTCACCTTAAAAAAACAATTCCCTTGGGCAGTGGCCAGTAGTCAAACAGAAAAAAAATCAATGTCCAGTAAGGGTTAAACACTACTAGTATTAGGAAATATGAAACACACTGGATAATAAAAAGACATATTCAAATGTGCAAGTCACCATGTGCTTGTCCAAAACAAAATAAAACAGCCTGACAGCCAAAATAATTTTTATTAACCACTTGCCGACCGCGCACATCTGCGTCGCCGGCTGCAGGCTAATTGATCAGGAAACAGCCGCTCGCGCGAGCGGCTGCTTCATGTCAATTCATGACGGGGGGCTCCGTGAATAGCCTGTGGGCTGCCGATCGCAGCTCGCAGGGTAAATGTAAACACAAGGGGAAATAATCCGCTTTGTTTACATTTTTACAACGCTGCTAACAGTAGCAGCGTTGTACTAGATCAGCGATCCCTGGCCAATCAGCGGCCGGGGATCGCTGTCACATGACAGGCAGGAGCCTGTTAGAGGCTGCGCAGGACAGATCTGTTCCTGTGCAGCCTCTGATCTCCGGGGCAGGGAGGGAGGAGAGGGAGAGGGAGCTTTGAGGTGCCTCCCCCCCCCCCCCCCGCCAGCCACACGCATGCAGGAGCGATCAGACCCCCCCAGCACATCATCCCCCTAGTGGGGAAAAAAGGGGGGCGATCTGGTTGCTCTGCCTGGTATTTGATCTGTGCTGGGGGCTGTAGAGCCCACCCAGCACAGATCTTAGAAATCAGTGCTGGTCCTTAAGGGGGGTAAAGGCTGAGTCCTGAAGTGGTTAAGGCACCAAATACCGTACTCTGCTTGCCAAGGTGGCACTGGTTCCTAAGGAAGTGAGAAAAACCTGCTTTAAGACCCAATACTTTTCACATCTAAAGACAAATTGAACAGTAGTTTAACCTGGCCCCATGATTCATTTTAAGATCTCCATTTACTATTGGACTGCCAATAATCTATGGCTTATAATTTTGATACTGAGATCAATACCTAACATGGGATTATCAAAGACATATATGTTTCTCTGTCATTTGAAAGCTCGATGCTATTAGTTTCAGTGCCAGAGATGTCAGTTAACTGCAGGGCAGTGAATTGCCAAAAGCAGGCAATGATCCAGACCCACTCCAGCCATCATCCCCCTTAAAGTGAACCTCCGGACTAAAAATCTACTCAGCAGAACTGAAAGGGCTTGGTGTTTCTTTAACAGTTTCACAGCATCAGAACTTTGTTTTTCTTACCAAAGCATCATTTTTAGCTGCATTTTTAGCTAATCTCTACCCATCAAAGAAAAAAAGCCCAGGCTTTTTTTCCCTGATGCCTTGCAGAGCATGATGGGATTTCCTATGTTGTTATTCACGTTGCCTAGCAACTGGGAGGGGTATCAGGACAGTTGGAACTGTGTCTCATGCTCCCTGTCACCTTCTTTCAACCAAAAAGATTGCTGCCCTCATGAAATCAAACATTTTACCTGTTCATTTAAAACAGGGTGGCTAAGAGATTATATTACCTATCTATTTTCATTAACATAACTAATGTAACTTAATTTTTAATGTCTCTCGAGGATTGAGAGTGTGGTCAAATAAGACCCGAGTTAGAGCATAACTATGCTACCATCAATGATAAATGTTTTCCTATGCAACATGCCAACATATAAATATATCAAACTACCAAAAAAAAGGGTTGGCTCTTGGGTGCATAAGAAAATACAAAACACACTTTATTATTATACACATTAAAATGACAAATAGTTACATGAATAATGAACTAGCTAAAGTTCCCCTTAAAAAACAATAGGTAATCTCCCCAGGCAAAAATGTCCAAATTAATGAGGCTGCAGTCCTCACAAAAACAAAGTGAAAAAAGGACAATCCCACTCCAATCTCTATGTCCACAGTGATGGTACTGTTATAATTTAAGTAGGCCTCAGTTATGTGGACTGAGTTAGTCAAAAAGGCTTGATGAGCAGACCTGCCCTTTAAGGGGATTTTCTCTTAGAGAGAAAATCTGCAGTTCTGTCAGCAGAACTAGAACATACCAAGAAGCTGTTCTCTGAACAAGGCCACAGGTCTCCCTGACCTGGGCATGTACCGCCACTAGAACAATAAACATCAGCCATGTTTTGTAAATATCCACATTCCTGCATGTAGGTCAAATGCCTCATTGACTATTAATCGAGTGGGTGGGTATTATGACACCACGAGGTGGCCCAACCAATAGTCTGGTCTATGGGAGGGCAAATATGATGTCACATTTAACTCTTTCCTAGTCGGTATTAAAACGGAGGTGGGCGATCAGAGCTCATTCTGCTTCTTACTTTCGCACTAGCTCGCAAGGCTGACTGGGACCTCTAAGTATGTTCTTCCTTTCTGTCATCTGATATAATGTATGCTGTACATTGGTAGTCTAGATGTAACATAGAGTAGATACAAGAAGACCTGGGTACCTTCACCAGGAAGGTACTCACGCAGCTGTAACGCAACATGGAAATCTGCTTTGCCAGGATATGATGAACTGTAGTTATCTGTATTTCTGTTTCTTGAATAAATAACGTAAACTTTGAAGAAGCCTGAGAAAGTCTATCTCCTGCTTGCTGTGTGGAGAGTCAAGTGATCTCACAGTCTGTGAGACACAACTGTAAGAAGTTAATGGTGTCGAAGCAAGGTGATATACAACAGGTTCTAACAGGTACGTGCAGAAAAATTGGGATGTTAGTGTCCGGACAAGGACGGTTAATAAAAGCCACTTGGATAAATTAGATCCACACATATATTGATGAAGCTTGTTGTTAGATGCATATCACACACCCACATCATAAAGGGGTATGTGATAGTTCATATATCATGTCATAAGCATTCAGGCAACAAATCGTGAAGCATTCCACATAAGCATGCAAGGCCTATGAGCATGAAGCCAAAGCACAAGGCAGATGGAAACAGCAATTCTCAATGTGTATGGTAGCACAGAGTAGCTTTGACAGTCCCCCAATCGCAGGGATAAATGATTATCCGCATAAGCTTGAAAGATGAAATGCAATGGAGCATAGCAGAAGCAAAGTTCAACAGCTAGCAATGTGTGGATAAGCCTCATAGTTACCATCCTGTAATGCATGGACCATCCAGGTATTAGACCGTGGGTATGGAGTGGATCACTTGTATGAGCCTGGGGAGAAGAAGGCTGCCACAATGCCTGACATGTTTCGCCGCACTAGCGGCCTTTTCAAAGGCAGGCAGCAAAGAGAGGTATCACCTATAGACGCCGTAATGGCGTTTATGAAGGCCGCAGCGGCGATGTCCGCCCCGCCCATTTCCGCCCACGTCAGGAGACACGTCAGCCGGGATGCCGCGCAGACGTCTAGGCGGGGACTCGCTGGAGCGCAGATGCGCTCCTGGATGCCGGACAGGAAGCGCGACAGCTCGTCACTGTGAGGCTGGACAGCGAGAAGCCGAGTAGAGCCCACAAGTGGGCAGAAAGGCAGGGAAGTTCGGACATAAACACCAAAGTGCGGCCTGGGGGGAATAAACATGACTTATAAGTCCAAAAAACCAAAAACAATAAAGATAATAATAATTGAATGATTATGAATATACCACACCCATCTAGACACAGTGAATGACCCACATATGTCCAGAAGAAAGAGGGTGTGACCCCTAGAAAAGGGGAGAACATACTCATAAAGGTTACCATATGAATATGGGTATATATACATGAGAGACACTGCAGGGAGGCATGGCAAAACCACCCATGCACTAATGGTGCGAATAAATCACACCAAAATAAGTGCATAGAGCCATCCGTTCCCCAGAGCGTCGCCCATCAAAACACAAATATAACTACATAAAAAATGAAGTTGAAGGGGGAGACACACCACAATAAAAATAATAGACCCAGTGCCATAAATTGCACAAGAAGACATGCGAAGGCATGTCCATACACGTGCGCATAGAGCACCGAGTTCCATCTAGGCCCAAAAACAATTGCCACATTTTGGTGAGGGGACGTGAAGCAGAAAATGAGATGAACCTAAAACACCCATACACAAGGGGGGCAAAAAGAAGTAGGAATGCGGGGCAGCGAGAAAAACCCCCGACTACCCTGGCAGAAAAACTCGGTAATTGATGCTATCATTCAATCCTCTGGGTTCTGTTGCTTCTAGCTCGAAAATCCACCTTGACTCTAATTGCACTCCCCCCCCCCCCCCCCCCCAGGATGTAAATGTACCCTGTCTAAGCCCACAAATTTAACAAAACTACAGTTTCCTCTGTGTTCAAGGTGTATATGTCTAGCAATTGGGGATTTAAAATTGCAGTTAGTGATGTCGCCAATATGGTCCTTAATCCTCTCTTTGAATGCCCGTGTTGTTTTACCAACATAAAAGCATCCACATTTGCAATATAGTAAATAGATAACTCCCGTCGTGTTGCAGTTGACAAAATGCCGCAACCACCATCTACGACCATTTGGTAACACCACTGATCTGCCAATCTCCAAATAGCGACAATACACACATCCCCCACATGTATATGTTCCAGTTACAGTGCAGTGTTTACGGGGTCCCGTCTTACCCCAAAAATGACTGGAGGTAAGCATGTCCCTTAAAGTTTGACTGCGCCTGTAAGTTACTTGCGGCATAGGAGCCGCAAAATCTCTCAGGGTCCTATCATTCATTAGAACGTGCCAGTGTCGATGGAGTATGTTTTCCATTTCATCTCTCAGATTATTATATCGGGTAATGAGGCGTGTTGCATTAGAAGTCCCGACTTCCCTATTTTTTTTCACAAGCAAATCTGTGCGATCCGTCTTTTTAGCGCATTTGTAGGCTTTCTTAAGCCAACGGTCTTTATACCCCCTCTCCCTAAAACGGGAACGAAGCATTTTAGCCTCCTTTTCAAAAACGAGATCCTCTGTACAATTACGTCGCAGTCTCAGATATTGACCAGTCGGTATTCCTCGTATTGTATGTCCTGGATGGGCGCTATCTGCATGTAAATACGCGTTAGACGCTGTGGGTTTGCGAAATAATCGAGTGGATACAAGTCCATCGGCACTGACTTCAATTCTTACATCCAAAAAGGAAATCGACTGCCAATCACAGTCCATAGTGAACTTAAGATTCCAATCGTTTCGATTCAAAATCGAAACAAATTCATCGAGTAAGGGCCTACCCCCTGTCCAGAACATGACCACGTCGTCAATATACCTGTGCCACGACACAATGTGGCACAGGTATTCGACGAGGGAGTCATCCCCGAACAGGTGTCGCTCCCAATCTCCCAGGTACAGGTTGGCCAGCGACAGGGCACATGTAGTCCCCATCGCTGCCCCCTGCACCTGAAGATAGTACACATTATCAAATGTAAACACATTATTTTGCAAGATGAAAATTAATAGGTCCAGGAGAAATTGATTGTGTGGGGCCTCGCCAATCTCCATTTCTGACAGAAATTGGCTCACAGATTCAACCCCCCGTTTCTGTGGGATACTTGAATAAAGGGCCTCCACATCCAGGTATCTGACGGCAGCTGTAGACCCTCCAGGATGCGAGGAGATGCTGCGTATCGCGTACAAAAGAGGGCAGCCGGTGGACATGTGGCTGGAGATGTTTGTCCACATATCTGCTCACCATTTCTGTTAAGGATCCATTGCCAGACACAATGGGTCGACCAGGTGGTCTGAAAGGATTTTTGTGCACCTTTAGTAGAGCATAGAAAGTTGGCACCACCGGGTGCTCAATCTTTAAAGTCGAGCCAACCTCAGCAGTGATGATACCCTGTATCACAGCTGTGTCGATAATATCAAAAAGTGCCCGCTGATTCCTGATGACCCTGGATGCAGAGACCCATTGATACCACTCCTTTTTATTTAGAATTTTTTGACACATGTAGGTATACTGTTCAATCATCATGACCACCACATTTCCTCCCGTGTCCGAAGGTTTAAGAACCGAATCTTTATTATCTCGTAACTCCATAAGTGCCAGAATTTCATCTTGTGAGAGATTAGTCATCTCATTTTTCTCAATCCATAACTTCTGAATGTCCTTCTCTACTAACGACACAAAAGTGTGCACACTGGGGCATAAAGAGAAGGGAGGGAACGCGGTGGATCTGGGACGGAACTGTTTGTTAATTTGTTCACTAACCATTCCACTGGATACGTTAGATCCAAAAAGATCTTCGTCCTTAATATGATCACTTTCCTCACTTAATTTTACAAGGTCCATAAGGGCACGATAATCTCGGCTGGACCAATCTTTCCAATCAGACATGGCGCCCCCCAAAGGCGATTGGCTTTTCCTTTTGTGTAACATTTTAAGGGTTAAATTGTGCCCAAATAAATGTAAATCTTTTACAAATTCGAATCTATCCAGATTAGACTTGGGGCAAAAGCCTAGGCCCTTCGCTAAAAGGTCAATAGTGCCTTGAGATAAGTTGTAACCTGATATGTTAACCACCTGTAAATTAGTTAGATTACTAGGTTCATCAGCTCGTGGGGGGCATATAGGTTTTATGTGGTTGGATCCCGGTCCTCCTCTAAAAAACCAGCAGAGGAGGACTGAGAGCCCGAATAACCACACGCACCCAAATTGGACCCACATTCTTCCTCTTGTGAGTCACTAGCACTAGCCGTGAGATATTTATTATTCGGACCAGTTTTTGATTTATTCTTTTTTTCTATATCTTTCTTTTCTTGTTATCTCTCTTTTTGTTGGAATTGGGGAGATTCCCCCCCCCCCTCCCCCCGTAACCGATCTAGTTAAAGGTCGATTTGGGATATGTGAATTTTGTCTTCCCCTACTCACAGATGAATCAGTATCCTCCGCTTTGCCAGAGTCCGCCAGAGTGTCTGCAGGTCCCTGTGGAGGCGGGTTTTTAGAGGGTTTTTTGGGGATAATGGGTTTTTTGCCCTTGGGGGGAAAGCTACCCCACCTATAGGCGTAGCCCATTTTATACGCAGTTTTATCCCGTTCAAACTTGTTATCTTTCCTAGTAACAAGTTCTTTATTATATTTCTCGATATGTGTTTTTAGTTTACTGTTACGTGTCAAAAACAATAGATGTTCCCGAACTTCAGCCAAAGAGTCCAGTACATCCGCATTTTTTTTTATCAATTGATGACAAATCCGCCTTTTCTAGGTCCTGCATCAACTCCAGCATAACCCTGGAGCAGCTTTCAAAGTTTTTTTTCCCATTTTTGTTTAAAATTTTCTGGTAAACTTTTCTTGAAAGGAAAGATTTGTATTCTCAACCATAAAGGTGCCTTGCCTTCCAGCAAGTAATTTTCATTAAATTTAATGTTCCACCAAGTTCTACTTTTTTGTTCATACAATTTCTCCAATTTACGAAAACTGGAGTTGATCAGCTGCTCCGCATTCCTTGCCCCCCTATCACGGGCGCATTCATCCCCCACCTGCTGCACAATCTCCTCCCACTGTAGCATGGCCACAATAGTGAGGTGTGTCTAAAAATATATCCCCTCCAACTCAAAATAATCTCTTGACCATCAGACCCAAAAAAAGGGGCTAAATACCCCTAAACTTTGAATTTTAATGTCTCTCGAGGATTGGGAGTGTGGTCAAATAAGACCCAAATTAGAGCATAACTGTGCTACCATCAATGATAAATGTTTTCCTATGCAACATGCCAACATATAAATATATCAAACTACCAAAAAAGAGGGTTGGCTCTTGGGTGCATAAGAAAATACAAAACACACTTTATTATTATACACATTAAAATGACAAATAGTTACATGAATTATGAACTAGCTAAAGTTCCCCTTAAAAAACAATAGGTAATCTCCCCAGGCAAAAATTTTCAAATTAATGAGGCTGCAGTCCTCACAAAAACAAAGTGAAAAAAGGTCAATCCCACTCCAATCTCTATGTCCACAGTGATGGTACGTGCAGAAAAATTGGGATGTTAGTGTCCGGACAAGGACGGTTAATAAAAGCCACTTGGATAAATTAGAGCCACACATATATTGATGAAGCTTGTTGTAAGATGCATATCACACACCCACATCATAACGTCAGCCGGGATGCCGCGCAGACGTCTAGGCGGGGACTCGCTGGAGCGCAAATGCGCTCCTGGATGCCGGACAGGAAGCGCGACAGCGCGTCACTGTGAGGCTGGACATCGAGAAGCCGAGTAGAGCCCACAAGTGGGCAGGAAGGCAGGGAAGGGCGGACATAAGAACCAAAGTGCGGCCTGGGGGGAATGAACAGGACTTATAGGTCCATAATAATGTAACTTAATGACAGTATGTTTGTTTAGGCTGAAGTTCTTCTTTAATATACAATACCATTCTTCCTTCTTGTTCTTGCAATCCAACATATAAAACAATTTATTCTCCAATCGCCATACTTTAGCTTTCACTCTTTCCCCAACAAAAAAAAAACTATTCCTCTATACCTTTCGAGACATCCTCCTCTAGTGATATTTTCACACCCAGGGCCGGTTTAATTGAACTGGGGACCCCAGAGTGAAGGTAACTTGGAGCCCCACTTCCCAGCAAAGTCAGCACCCGGTGCCCCCGAGCATGCTGCTTCCCTCCTCCCCTGGGTAGTCTTCCCCAACTGCTCCCAATTCCCCGGGGGCCACAGCACGATATGTTGCTGGTTGCATTGAAATAACTCACCTGTCCCTGTGTGCTGCTCCATCCGTGCTCCATCTTCGGCCCTGCTGCCTACCTCTTCTCCATGACCAGCACATGTTATGTGAGGGTGAGGTCATGGAGAAGAGACACGCAGCGGGGAAGAAGACAGCACACGGATAGAGCAGCACGCTGGGACAGGTGAGTTATGACAATGCAGCCAGTCAAACATTGTGCAGGAGACTCAGGAGTCAGCAGTTGGGGGAGACCACCTAAGGAGGCCTAGCTAGCTAGCAGTGGTTGGGGGCGCTCTGGCAATCTGCCTCAATGGCAGTGCTGGCCCTGTTTACACCCCTCTCCTTATCACCCATTCACAATGTAATCTCTTTTCTAATGTAACAAATAATACCCTCTCTGTGCCTTATTAACAATCCCCTCTAATGATACTGCTCAGTTTAAACATTTTTATTCAACATTATAATTTCTGATAGTTTAAGGTGAAAAACTAGTGTGACTACTTGCGTGCCTTGATTATGGCCGCCTCTCCTTTGAGGGGCAATTCGGTTGATAGATATTGTAGGTTGGCTGCAGTAGGACATCTTCTATACTACTTTTGCCTCCACCTCACCATAGAACAGAATAAACTGCCTGACACAAACCAAGCAGCAGCATTATGTTCAGGAATATACTGAAACCTGAAGCCATCATGAAAGATCATTTGGGTTGACATTTGCTTGGCTGTACTGATCTTTCTGAAACACAAACCTAAACAAGTATCCAGTTATTACAGCCAAAATGAGTTCTTAATCTGCATACCTTTTCTGGGTCTATATGGTTTAGGGTCTTTTTGCAGTTGGCACAATGCAATTTGGCTATTACAACGCAGCACACATACTTTGGTATATGGGCAGACAACATTGACAGAGAAATTGGAGGCAGCATGCCTTTAAAAAGTCGCATCCTTCATTCACATGTATACTGCTAGACAGGAAGGAGGTTATATGAAAATCTGCATTTGCGCATGCGCACCACACTGCAAACACTGCAAAAATTGAAAATGTTTAGTTTACCATTTACTTTCATTGCTTCCAGTGCTGCATGGTGTGCAGTATCGCACTGCAGCTTCTGCATCAGCTTGAGTACTTCTGTTGTATCTCAGGAAGTGTGTCATGATCGACTGACTTTAATGGCAATTGCAATGAGGTGAGTTACTGGTAGATGGAAGTGACGTAACGTAAGTGTAAAAGAGGCCTTAAAGTACTGGAGTAAGAGAATCAACAAAACAGTCAGATAATCTGTATTATTTAAAGTGTCACTTTAAGCCAAGAATCTACCATTGTTTTTTTTTTTTTTCGTTTTTTTTTTTATCAAACAAAAGTTTATTGAAACATTCAAGACACAAATATATAAACTGCAAAACACACAAATGCTTACTACCAGTTCAGGCATTTTCCTACCTCTATCTGGCCAGCAGGCGCCAGTCAGCCAATCAGGTGCACTGTCATACACCCTTTGCCTGCCATACCAAGTGAGAGAGGCTGGGGCCCCCGGCTGTCGTGCAAACCAGTGTTTGTGATTTTAAATTTCTGTTTTTGCAGCTACCAGGATGCGGTTGACAGGTGAGTGGTTAGGGAGGGGACTGTGTGTGAGATGCCTACACGCGGCGATCCCTGTAAAAGATGTAATTAATGATTACGTCCAACCAAGCCTCCCACCTGAATGCTAATTTGTGCAGATCCTGCTAGATCGGTATGGCAGGCAAAGGGTGTATGACAGTGCACCTGATTGGCTGACTGGCGCCTGCTGGCCAGATAGAGGTAGGAAAATGCCTGAACTGGTAGTAAGCATTTGTGTGTTTTGCAGTTTGCATTCAGTTTGGAGGTGATGGGGGTGAAGTCCCTGGAGGTGAGAGAGCCAGGGCTCGCCCACATTTACCTCTGGGTATCGCATGGTGGTTTGGGGGCCCCGGCAAGTGAGAGAGGCTGGGGCCCCCTGCTGTCGTGCGAACCAGTGTTTGTGATTTTAAATTTCTGTTTTTGCAGCTACCAGGATGCGGTTGACAGGTGAGTGGTTAGGGAGGGGACTGTGTGGGAGATGCCTACACGCGGCGGTCCCTGTAAAAGATGTAATCAATGATTACGTCCAACCAAGCCTCCCACCTGAATGCTAATTTGTGCAGATCCTGCTAGATCGGTATGGCAGGCAAAGGGTGTATGACAGTGCACCTGATTGGCTGACTGGCGCCTGCTGGCCAGATAGAGGTAGGAAAATGCCTGAACTGGTAGTAAGCATTTGTGTGTTTTGCAGTTTGCATTCAGTTTGGAGGTGATGGGGGTGAAGTCCCTGGAGGTGAGAGAGCCAGGGCTCACCCACATTTCCCTCTGGGTATCGCATGGTGATTTGGGGGCCCCGGCAAGTGAGAGAGGCTGGGGCCCCCTGCTGTCGTGCGAACCAGTGTTTGTGATGACAAATATATAAACATAGGATCAATTTTGTATCTAGTTACAGTAAAAGGAAGTACTGTACATGTGAAAAATATGGAGCATCCAATCTACAGTCATGAAAAATATATATAAATATATACAATTTATAAAGAGAAAATGAAGAAAGCCGGCAATTCTTATCTAAATAGTCTACCCCTAATCAATTCAAAATCAACAACCTCAGGAGTGTCCAACCATTTATCCCAAATATTTTCAAACCGAGCCCCATTACCCCTATGCATATGTACTATTTTCTCCAATTTGAGATATTCATTAAGTTGTTTAACCCATTGCATAAAAGTAGGGGGAGCTTCATCTATCCAATGCTTAAGAATTAGTCATCTCGCTTGAAAAAGACTTCTATGAATTGCAATAAGGGATCCTTGCTTGGGGTCAGAGAGGTCAATTGCACTAAGAATACATGTATTGACGTCATTCACTAGTTCAGTTTGGAAAATCCGCGATAGGGTAGTTGTAATCATTCCCCACTACCTATGTAATTTAGGACACCTCCACAGCATATGCAATAAATCCCCATGATCCCTCTGGCATCGAGGGCATAAAGAATGTTCACTTAGACCTATCTTATGAAGTCTTTTTGGAGTGAAAAAAGCTCTATAGAGAATTTTAATTTGAGAAAATGTTTGCGATGCATTAACCGACAAAAAAGGAATGGCTTGTAAAGCATCACTCCAGAGCTCATCTGTTAATTCTGGAACATCATTTTGCCAACCGATTTTACTTTTTATAGGGTATTTATTCAAATAGGGACAAAGGAGATTCGCATATACTAGTGAGATAAGTCCTTTTTTAGAGGAGACATTTTCAATCATACCAAATATTGGGGAAGGATCAATGATTAGGGCTTTTATTTTTTTGTTTTGTTTAATAAATGCGTGTTGGAGTAGGATATAATGAATTCATACCTGTAGGCGATAATTTCTGCTGGACTAGTACAGAAAAAGGAGGCAGTGACTGATTACGCATAATTTGTCTAAACTATCGGATTCCATTAGCGGCCCAAGTTGGACCAAAAGAGAGTTTCCCAAATTCAGATAACTGTTTGTTGCCCCATAAGGGTGTGAAAGTTGTATAGCCCCTTATCCCCTGTAGCAATTTAGCTTTATCCCAAACTTTGCATAACAATTTAACAGTAGGATATCTATTGTATCGCTCAACCTCTGAAGTCTCTAAAGCCTCATATATTACATTGTGGCCAGTAAGCCATATCAGAAGTTTCCTCGGGGAATCCATTAGATCTAGAGTATTCCAACCTGCAATTTGTTGTAGCTGAGCGGCCGAAAAATAGATCCAAGGATTAGGGAGAGCCAACCCACCTTTGTCCTTTGGATATTGTAAGTATTCTAATTTAATCCTAGGGCTTTTTTTGTTCCAAACCACTTCCTTGAAAAGTTTGTCAATCCCTTTCAAAATCCTTGATGGGAGCCAAATAGGAGAGTTATGGATAATATATAATATTTTGGGCATTAGGACCATTTTTACCAAATTGACCCAACTGGCAACTACTGACAGTGGTAATTTGGCCCAAGCAGATATTTTGTTCCTACAGTGCTCAATCAACTGGCCTACATTCAATTTTTCAAACTGATTAGGATTTGATGATATTATAATCCCTAGATATCGAAAAGAAGATACACAATTTAATTTAAGTTGCGATACATAATAAGGCATAACCCATGGGTCCAGGGGCATCAGACGGGACTTATCCCAGTTTACCGTTAGGCCAGAATGAAATCCAAATTTATCTAGAACCTGAATGCAACATAATAATGACCCATAAGTGTCGTTTAAATATATTAGTATGTCATCCGCATATAATGACACCTTTACCTGTAAATCCCCAAATTTAAACCCTTTAATCCCAAATGAAGACCTTATACATTCAGCTAGAGGTTCGATTGTACCATTGTTTAACAGTGTGCCTGTTCTCTAAATCTCACAGATCTCCTTTTAAGTATGTCCTCTGTCATGGAGTCAGTGAAGACAGACAGATCACCTTGCGCCCAGTTCACCAGCTGTGTCCATATACGTACGCACAAGAGGGTATATTCATTAAACAGTGACAAAATTTAAGTGCGCAGACAGTGCGCGTGAATTTTAATGGATGTTACGCAAATTATGTAAAACAGGTTAAGTAATTTATGTAGCTCAAGTTATACTCATAAGGCAAGCAATGCTTTTGGATAGCTCGTTATGCAAATAGTGTAATACACATGTTATACGCAGGGCTGGATTTACCATTAGGCGCCTGATGATGGAAAGGCGGCTCACTCCCCTCCTCGAATGCCTCCCTCCCTGCTTCCCTATGCAGAGTCGTGATGAGAGCGTAAATGAGAGGTTACTCACCCAGCTTTCAGCATTCCACTGACGAAATCTCCCTTCAATCAGGGGCACCTCTAGCTATCTAATAATTGGGGTCAGCTTTAGCTACTTAATATTGACAGTATGTCTGGATATCTAATACTAAGCGGCACCTGTAGCTACCTATGACGGGCAAGGGAAGTAAGGGAGAAGTGACAGCTGGGCCACCGGAACACTTGTGGTGCAGTTTGGTGCGGGGTTTGTAGGTTCATGGAGAGCGAAGTCAAAGTGCCAGGACAGCTGTACTTATAGGCCACTGTGAGGCAAATCTGGGCCTGGTTGTACGTATAACACAAGTTACGCAAAGTGCATAACATGCCTTGCATAATCTGCATAATGTCTGTCTGCGTGTGTAGGTTAACGTAGTTTAGTAAATACAGCACAATGTGTTATATCACTACAGACAAAAGGATTACACAGGTATGTTGCTGCTTATTCAGTCCTGGGTATTCACTCTTTTGTCAAGTTAGGGACTATGCCATGAGACTTGCTTGCAGGCCAATGTTGTGTGACGCACTATGACTTTGGTTTTCTCTTAAGTAAGCAAACAAGATTCATTTTAAATACATGCTTACAAAACCATTAATGAGAGCTTGAGTTGTTTTACAAGGCATTAATGTTTTCTATACTGCAGTGAAAACTATTGGTTTATGTCATCACTTTCAGACTGAAGTTGACCTCTTTCTTAATATGTGGAGACAGAGTATGTGTATCTATGACCTTGATTAGCCTCCCTATTAATAAAACTAGTGTTTACATGTATTTTTTGAGCTGCCTTTATGACTGTTTTTTACAAGTTAAGGCACATTGCTGCATTTACCATTCTGTATCTCACACACACAGAGATCACATGCATGTGTATCTTGTAAAATACTCAGCCTTATAATTAAATACACCACTTTGTACACACAGTGCTAATTCAGCCAACACAAAAGAACACAAGCTGGCTTTTCCATGGGTATAGCAAGGCGCCCCAGGCCTTTCTTATATTAAAATCTACAAATTCCATGCATGCTTACCAACAAACACTTTAATCAGCAGTAGTTGTATAATTCAGGGCAAAGGGAGGGCAACTGAGCTCTTTAGACATCCTTTTCTGGCCGTGGCATTAGCAATGATATAGGTGGCTCATAACTTTACTCTTGATGAACAGACCTCCAAGTAATTTTGGTGTCAATAGCTGAAGTTGTATCTGTTATGGATTACCCTAAGGCTACTTACACACCAAGACGTTGCGTTTTAGGGGACGTTATGGTCGCATAACGTGCCCCTAACACAACGCATGGTGGTGCGGGAGAGGACGGTAGAGTGAGCCGCGTTAGACAGGCTCTATCCGCATAAGGTCTCCCAGAGTGGCGCTGATTGGCCGGCGGGACCACGTGATGTGGAGCGAGACACTCACGTGGTCCCGCCGGCCAATCAGCGGCCGCCAGTGTAGTGCATATTAAGTAGCCATGTGCGCGGCTACTGTAGCGGCATCTCCCCGCCTCCTCTCCGCCCCCCACTGAGCATGTGCAAACAGTCTAACGCGGCTAAAGCCGCTAGAACGCACAGCATGCTGTACTTTCACTACAACATGCAGCGTTACATGTAACGCAACGTGGGCAGTGTGAACAGCCCACTTGTGTTACATTGCTGTGCGTTGGGGGAGCATTACAGGCGGCACTAACGTGCACCTGTAACGTCCCACTGTGAAAGCAGCCTAAATCAACAGAAAACACAAACAGAAGTGAAATCAGGAAAAGTAGTGGTGTGGAGAATACAGGCCCATAAACTACTGTACTACAAAACCTTCTTAACTTAACCTCCTTAGCGGTATGGACGATTTATTACGTCCATTACCGCCGGAGGATGCCGCTCAGGCCTCGCTGGGCCGATTTTCATATTTTTTTTTTAAAACCCGCCGCGTAAGGGCCTCCCCCCTTCCCGAGACCCCTGCGCAGCCTGGCCAATCAGTGCCAAGCAGCGCTGAGGGGTGGATCGGGACTCCGGATGACGATGACGTCATCACGATCATCGCCACGGCGACAGGGGAAGCCCTAAAGGAAATCCCGTTCAGAACGGGATTTCCCTATGGCTAACAGCGCCGGCGGCGATCAGAGGGGTGCGAGGGATGCGGAAGGGAGTGGGGCATCATGTAGCTAGCGCTAGGCTAGCTACATGATTGAAAAAAAAAATATATAAAAAATAGCACTGCGCTGCCCCCTGGCGATCTTTAATAGAACGCCAGGGAGGTTAATGAAAAGACAGACACAGGTAATCCACCTTCTGTTGCACGGATTTGATAACATCTATGTGGGACATAATTCTAGGAAATAAAAATACATTTTACATGAATATCCACTCAATAGTAAAAAAAGACTTCTGCAAGAATAAATAAAGAGGTAGTGGGTGCAGAGGCATAACTACAAATCATGGGCCCCTACAACATTCACACCCCTTCCCTTGCCTATCCCTGGTGACACTCACAACCTGCTGGCCCACCTTGTAATGGTCATAAAACAAGTGTGGACCTTATCTGAAGGATGGACCCTTTTATCAGAGGGAGTGCAGTAGTAGTTGGGGGCCCCCTGCAGTTGCAGTGGCTGCACCCCTGTAGTTATGCCCCTAAGTGAATGACTAACTGCTGTTTTCAAAGATTATCTGTCTGTACCACAGCCCATCTGCAGTATTTGTATATCCTGAAAGATTATTTTCTATCCCCAGTGTTAGGCTAAGTTTGCAGTAGTGTGGCATAACAGCCCCTTTGTGTGTAGTAGTATTGTGGTATAGCAGCCCCTTTGTGTATAGTAGTATTGTGGCATAACAGCCCCTTTGTGTGTAGTAGTATTGTGGCATAACAGCCCCTTTGTGTGTAGTAGTATTGTGGTATAGCAGCCCCTTTGTGTGTAGTAGTATTGTGGTATAGCAGCCCCTTTGTGTATAGTAGTATTGTGGCATAACAGCCCCTTTGTGTGTAGTAGTATTGTGGCATAACAGCCCCTTTGTGTGTAGTAGTATTGTGGTATAGCAGCCCCTTTGTGTATAGTAGTATTGTGGCATAACAGCCCCTTTGTGTGTAGTAGTATTGTGGCATAACAGCCCCTTTGTGTGTAGTAGTATTGTGGTATAGCAGCCCCTTTGTGTGTAGTAGTATTGTGGTATAGCAGCCCCTTTGTGTATAGTAGTATTGTGGCATAACAGCCCCTTTGTGTGTAGTAGTATTGTGGCATAACAGCCCCTTTGTGTGTAGTAGTATTGTGGTATAGCAGCCCCTTTGTGTATAGTAGTATTGTGGCATAACAGCCCCTTTGTGTGTAGTAGTATTGTGGCATAACAGCCCCTTTGTGTGTAGTAGTATTGTGGTATAGCAGCCCCTTTGTGTATAGTAGTATTGTGGCATTACAGCCCCTTTGTGTGTAGTAGTATTGTGGCATAACAGCCCCTTTGTGTGTAGTAGTATTGTGGTATAGCAGCCCCTTTGTGTATAGTAGTATTGTGGCATAACAGCCCCTTTGTGTGTAGTAGTATTGTGGCATAACAGCCCCTTTGTGTGTAGTAGTATTGTGACATAACAGCCCCTTTGTGTGTAGTAGTATTGTAGCATAAAAGCCCCTTTGTGTGTAGTAGTATTGTGGCATACCAGCCCCTTTGTGTGTAGTAGTATTGTGGCATAAGAGCCCCTTTGCATGTAGTAGTATTGTAGCATAACAGCCCCTGTGTGTGTAGTAGAATTGTAGCATAACAGCCCCTTTGTGTGTAGTAGTATTGTGGTATATCAGCCCCTTTGTGTGTAGTAGTATTGTGGCATAACAGCCCCTGTGTGTATAGTAGTCTTGTGGCATAACAGGCCCTTTGTGTGTACTAGTATTGTGGCATAACAGCCCCTTTGTGTGTAGTAGTATTGTAGCATAACAGCCCCTTTGTGTGTAGTAGTATTGTAGCATAACAGCCCCTTTGTGTGTAGTAGTATTGTAGCATAACAGCCCCTTTGTGTGTAGTAGTATTGTAGCATAACAGCCCCTTTGCGTGTAGTAGTATTGTAGCATAAAAGCCCCTTTGTGTGTAGTAGTATTGTGGTATAGCAGCCCCTTTGTGTGTAGTAGTATTGTGGCATAAGAGCCCCTTTGTGTGTTGTAGTATTGTGGCATAACAGCCCCTTTGTGTGTAGTAGTATTGTGGCATAACAGCCCCTTTGTGTGTCGTAGTATTGTGGCATAACAGCCCCTTTGTGTGTAGTAGTATTGTGGCATAACAGTCCCTTTGCATGTAGTAGTATTGTAGCATAGCAGCCCCTGTGTGTGTAGTAGTATTGCAGCATAACAGCCCCTTTGTGTGTAGTTGTATTGTGGCATAACAGCCCCTTTGTGTGTAGTAGTATTGTGGCATAACAGCCCCTTTGTGTGTAGTAGTATTGTGGCATAACAGCCCCTTTGTGTGTAGTTGTATTGTGGCATAACAGCCCCTTTGTGTGTAGTAGTATTGTGGCATAACAGCCCCTTTGTGTGTAGTAGTATTGTGGCATAACAGCCCTTTTGTGTGTAGTAGTATTGTGGCATAACAGCCCCTTTGTGTGTAGTAGTATTGCAGCATAACAGCCCCTTTGTGTGTAGTTGTATTGTGGCATAACAGCCCCTTTGTGTGTAGTATTATTGTGGCATAACAGCCCCTTTGTGTGTAGTAGTATTGTGGCATAACAGCCCCTTTGTGTGTAGTAGTATTGTGGCATAACAGCCCCTTTGTGTGTCGTAGTATTGTGGCATAACAGCCCCTTTGTGTGTAGTTGTATTGTGGCATAACAGCCCCTTTGTGTGTAGTATTATTGTGGCATAACAGCCCCTTTGTGTGTCGTAGTATTGTGGCATAACAGCCCCTTTGTGTGTAGTAGTATTGTGGTATAACAGCCCCTTTGTGTGCAGTAGTACTGTAGCATAACAGCCCCTGTGTGTATAGTAGTATTGTGGCATAACAGCCCCTTTGTGTGTAGTAGTATTGTGGCATAACAGCCCCTTTGTGTGTAGTAGTATTGTGGCATAACAGCCCCTTTGTGTGTAGTAGTATTGCAGCATAACAGCCCCTTTGTGTGTAGTTGTATTGTGGCATAACAGCCCCTTTGTGTGTAGTAGTATTGTGGCATAACAGCCCCTTTGTGTGTAGTAGTATTGTGGCATAACAGCCCCTTTGTGTGTAGTAGTATTGTGGCATAACAGCCCCTTTGTGTGTCGTAGTATTGTGGCATAACAGCCCCTTTGTGTGTAGTAGTATTGTGGCATAACAGCCCCTTTGTGTGTAGTAGTATTGTGGCATAACAGCCCCTTTGTGTGTCGTAGTATTGTGGCATAACAGCCCCTTTGTGTGTAGTAGTATTGTGGTATAACAGCCCCTTTGTGTGCAGTAGTATTGTAGCATAACAGCCCCTGTGTGTATAGTAGTATTGTGGCATAACAGCCCCTTTGTGTGTAGTAGTATTGTGGCATAACAGCACCTTTATGTGTCGTAGTATTGTGGCATAACAGCCCCTTTGTGTGTCGTAGTATTGTGGCATAACAGCCCCTTTGTGTGTCGTAGTATTGTAGCATAACAGCCCCTGTGTGTATAGTAGTATTGTGGCATAACAGCCCCTTTGTGTGTAGTAGTATTGTGGCATAACAGCACCTTTATGTGTCGTAGTATTGTGGCATAACAGCCCCTTTGTGTGTCGTAGTATTGTGGTATAACAGCCCCTTTGTGTGTAGTAGTATTGTGGTATAACAGCCCCTTTGTGTGCAGTAGTATTGTAGCATAACAGCCCCTGTGTGTATAGTAGTATTGTGGCATAACAGCCCCTTTGTGTGTAGTAGTATTGTGGCATAACAGCACCTTTATGTGTCGTAGTATTGTGGCATAACAGCCCCTTTGTGTGTCGTAGTATTGTGGCATAACAGCCCCTTTGTGTGTCGTAGTATTGTGGCATAACAGCCCCTGTGTGTATAGTAGTATTGTGGCATAACAGCCCCTTTGTGTGTAGTAGTATTGTGGCATAACAGCACCTTTGTGTGTAGTAGTATTGTGGCATAACAGCCCCTTTGTGTGTCGCAGTATTGTGGCATAACAGCCCCTTTGTGTGTAGTTGTATTGTGGCATAACAGCCCCTTTGTGTGTAGTATTATTGTGGCATAACAGCCCCTTTGTGTGTCGTAGTATTGTGGCATAACAGCCCCTTTGTGTGTAGTAGTATTGTGGTATAACAGCCCCTTTGTGTGCAGTAGTACTGTAGCATAACAGCCCCTGTGTGTATAGTAGTATTGTGGCATAACAGCCCCTTTGTGTGTAGTAGTATTGTGGCATAACAGCCCCTTTGTGTGTAGTAGTATTGTGGCATAACAGCCCCTTTGTGTGTAGTAGTATTGCAGCATAACAGCCCCTTTGTGTGTAGTTGTATTGTGGCATAACAGCCCCTTTGTGTGTAGTAGTATTGTGGCATAACAGCCCCTTTGTGTGTAGTAGTATTGTGGCATAACAGCCCCTTTGTGTGTAGTAGTATTGTGGCATAACAGCCCCTTTGTGTGTCGTAGTATTGTGGCATAACAGCCCCTTTGTGTGTAGTAGTATTGTGGCATAACAGCCCCTTTGTGTGTAGTAGTATTGTGGCATAACAGCCCCTTTGTGTGTCGTAGTATTGTGGCATAACAGCCCCTTTGTGTGTAGTAGTATTGTGGTATAACAGCCCCTTTGTGTGCAGTAGTATTGTAGCATAACAGCCCCTGTGTGTATAGTAGTATTGTGGCATAACAGCCCCTTTGTGTGTAGTAGTATTGTGGCATAACAGCACCTTTATGTGTCGTAGTATTGTGGCATAACAGCCCCTTTGTGTGTCGTAGTATTGTGGCATAACAGCCCCTTTGTGTGTCGTAGTATTGTAGCATAACAGCCCCTGTGTGTATAGTAGTATTGTGGCATAACAGCCCCTTTGTGTGTAGTAGTATTGTGGCATAACAGCACCTTTATGTGTCGTAGTATTGTGGCATAACAGCCCCTTTGTGTGTCGTAGTATTGTGGTATAACAGCCCCTTTGTGTGTAGTAGTATTGTGGTATAACAGCCCCTTTGTGTGCAGTAGTATTG
Source organism: Hyperolius riggenbachi (assembly GCF_040937935.1). Classification (NCBI taxonomy): domain Eukaryota; kingdom Metazoa; phylum Chordata; class Amphibia; order Anura; family Hyperoliidae; genus Hyperolius; species Hyperolius riggenbachi. The sequence continues at coordinate 314,522,572 of NC_090648.1, forward strand.
TAGCATAACAGCCCCTGTGTGTATAGTAGTATTGTGGCATAACAGCCCCTTTGTGTGTAGTAGTATTGTGGCATAACAGCACCTTTATGTGTCGTAGTATTGTGGCATAACAGCCCCTTTGTGTGTCGTAGTATTGTGGCATAACAGCCCCTTTGTGTGTCGTAGTATTGTGGCATAACAGCCCCTGTGTGTATAGTAGTATTGTGGCATAACAGCCCCTTTGTGTGTAGTAGTATTGTGGCATAACAGCACCTTTATGTGTCGTAGTATTGTGGCATAACAGCCCCTTTGTGTGTCGTAGTATTGTGGCATAACAGCCCCTTTGTGTGTCGTAGTATTGTGGCATAACAGCCCCTTTGTGTGTCGTAGTATTGTGGCATAACAGCCCCTTTGTGTGTCGTAGTATTGTGGCATAACAGCCCCTTTGTAACACGGCTTGCAATTGCTTCATCAAGAAGGGCTTAAGTGGCAAAAACAGATCCTGCATATTTAGCTTCTACTCAGGGGTGATTTACACAAGCTGAGCATTTGAGAGAACATGTTAAGCCATGTAGACCATGACCACTCTCTGTTGTTGTAGGAACCCTATCCTATATAATAAAACCGCTGGTGTCCCTGCGCCATCAGTGTCCGTGTGTTTTCTCTACTGCACATGTGCGCAGCATGGACAGCCTGGGACAGGATCAGGATGTTCCAGGGGGGCCGGCTGGGTGGACGGGTCTGCATGCCCGCGTAGCGGGTGGATGCGCATGCATGGCGGGTGCTCACGCTGGCATGTGGCGGCGATGACTAATGCCCATTTTTAACCAGGCTAAGGTCACTAGTAGCATATATAACATTGAATTCCAGAATATAAAGATGTTAAAATAAGGTTAAGGTTGTATTGGTAACAGAGGTGTACCTACCACAGGGCTACAGGTGCTTACAGCCCTAGGGGTGCCGCTGTGGTGCTCAGCCACTGTGTTCTTGCACCTGGGACCTTTTTCATAGTATAGCAACATTTGAGAAAATAGCAGCAGGCAGTGCAGGTTACTGTACTACTTCCTGCACTAGATGTAGCACACTTCCTCTTTCCTGTCCCGTGGGAAATGTGTCTCCTCGCTTGCTTCACACAGCCTGCAGTGAGTGAATGCGCAGGGCAGCAGGGTGAGTAGAGAGAATGATTGCTGTGCTGCAGCTGGGACATTAGCAGGGAGAGGTGGCAGGATGTGTTTAGTGCTTCAGAAGTTGCCTGTCATTAGTAGCCATGCGCACTGGCCGCTGTAATACCAGAGTGCCCTGGACTATTGATTATTTATTCTGATGAGAGTAATGTCCCCTTTTTCTGACTGTCCTCAGCGAAGCTCACAATCTAATCGTACCATAGTCATAGTCTAATGTCCTACCATATTATTATTATTATGTATTTATATAGCACTGACATCTTCTGCAGCACTGTATAGAGTACAGAGATTTATAACGGTTAGCTCCATCCACATCCTGATCACTCTTTTTCCCCCCAAATCCCCCAGAATTTGCAGCAACACAATCAGCCTCCCAACCCGTTAACCCTCCCATTAAAAAAAATTGGTTGTTTGGGGGAGAGGGGTGGATTTGGTGAGGGTTGACTGTAAATAATCAGCACCGGGTGTCAAATTCCCTAGGTATGCCACTGATTGGCAATGCACATCCACCAATCAAGTGGCAGCTGGATAAGATCAGCAAAATGATTGCACTTTCCTTGCCTTATCCAGCAGCAGCTGTTAGCCCTGGAAGTTAGTTAGTAAATGTTGACTTACTAGGTTCTTCATGTGGATCAGGCAATGACCATGTGTCAGGGGTAACAGTAAATTCGGGCGCCTGAGGCAAGTGGACAAATCGGGCGCCGCCATTCACTCCCATAATAAATATCGTTTAATGGGCGCCCGACAGGAAAAAAGGGCGCCGGAGAAAAATAACGTTTTATAAGCGGCGCCCGGAGACTTTTACTGTTTTATAACTGCTTCTCATGATTACACATTATTTTATGATTTATAATTTTTTAAACATTATTTTTAAACGAAAAACAGTACAATCTTTTTTAAAACATTATTTTTAAACGAAAAACAGCACAATATTTTTTTCACACGTTATTAATGCTTATCACAGGGGGGTCTTAGGTTTAGGCACCACCAGGGGGGTCTTAGGTTTAGGCACCAACAGGAGGGTCTTAGGTTTAGGCACCAACAGGGGGGTCTTAGGTTTAGGCACCAACAGGGGGGTCTTAGGTTTAGGCACCACCAGGGGGGTCTTAGGTTTAGGCACCAACAGGGGGGTCTTAGGTTTAGGCACCACCAGGGGAGTCTTAGGTTTAGGCACCATTAGGGGAGTCTTAGGTTTAGGCACCACCAGGGGGGTCTTAGGTTTAGGCACCAACAGGGGGGTCTTAGGTTTAGGCACCACCAGGGGAGTCTTAGGTTTAGGCACCACCAGGGGAGTCTTAGGTTTAGGCACCACCAGGGGGGTCTAGGGGTTAGGGGTAGGTACAGGGAGGGTTACTTAATATTTTTTTTTTAAACGTTATTATACGTTTCACTTTTTAAACGGAAGATTAACGTTTTCACAATTGCCAATTTCATGCACATTATTTAATGATTTATAACTTTATAAAACATTATTTTTAAACGAAATATAGTACATTATATTTTTAAACGTTATCCATGTTTATCGTTTAAAACCCCGCGCCCTTTTTTCCCAGAGCCCCTTTTTAACGTACGCGTGTCAGGTGTGCAAGGCTAAAGGCCAGTTATTTATAAATGGTGTGAGAAATAATTGGTTAGATGTATGAAGCATGCATGGATCTTATAAACATTTCTGAATCTTAATATATTCAGAATTAAGGTTTAATGCATGGAGTGTGTGCTTGTTAAACTAATTGAAGTGGGGTAGTGTAGGAAACAGTATGGCAGGAGGAACCTAGGGGTATATTCGCAAAATTGTGGTAAAATGGCACTGCATAGGAAGTGCATGGCAATTTTACGGGTTATATTACCGGTTATCTTACAGGTTGCTGTGCACATGAATTTTGGAGGTAATAATATTAGTTTAATATTGGAATGTATTATTTGATTTAGCCTCAGCCCTTAACACTTATTTGCATCTATTTGAGGTCCATGGAAGATGAACACAGTTCCATTTTTGGGGAGAACAAAAAAAAACTTTTTTTTTCCACTGTTTAAAATCTGATAACCATCTTCATAATGCCAAATGCATAAAATCCAAAAGTATACAAGAGTTATCAGTATTATGCTAGTAATTAGTGTTTTGACTGCTTATCATATTAGCCTATGGAAAACTTTCTCATTATATAAAAGTGTTTTCTTCTGCACATTGACTTTGAGGCTGGGAGCACACAAAGCAGTACAGAAAACCATGTGTTTTCTGAACGGTGCGTTTTTAGTTATATTGCTGCATTTTTGTATGTGCTTGAGTCTGTGATTGTGTTTTGCATGCTTTTTTTCTCTGTTTCGTGTTTGCAGGCTTTTTTGTTTATTACTTTACCAAATTAACTAAGTAAAATACGTTTTAACCCCTACCTAACTAATTAACCCCTTGTGTCACCTATACTTGGCCTTAAAGTGAACCCCAAGTGAGAGTGATAGGGAGGCTGCCATATTTGTTTCCTTTTAAACAATATTGGTTGCCTGGCAGTCCTGCTGATCTATTTGGCTGCAGTAGTGTCTGAATCACACCAGAAACAAGCATTCAGCTAATCTTGTCAGATCTGACAATAATGTCAGAAACACCTGATCTGCTGCATGCTTGTTCAGGGTCTATGGCTAAATGTATTAGCCTCTTGAGGACCACAGGCTTACACCTCCCTAGTGACCGGGCGATTTTTTACAATTCAGCACTTCATCACTTTAGCGGTTTATTGCACGGTCATACAACTTACCACCCAAATGAATTGTACCCCCTTTTCTTGCCACCAACAGAGCTTTCTGTTTACCCCTCTTTTTGCCACCAACAGCGCTCGATAGCATCGGTATTAAAAAAAGTTATTGCTGTATCAATAGTAACAGTTTAAATGCCAAATTTGTCAGGAATCTTAAGAAGTAAAAACCCAGGAATGCGAAGTGGTTAAAGTGGTATAAAACCCTGACATAATATTCAATAAAAACATGTTTTCCTACTTTTTATATGCCATACGGTTATCATATTTGCATTTGTGCATAAGTATTATTATTCATTTAGAAGTTATAGGTTTCCAAAAGCACAGTTTTTTGCTTTGTGAGCTGACTTTGCATTTTATTAAAGAGACTCTGAAGCGAGTTAAAAATGGCTTTTTAGCTTATAATCAACATGGGCATGCTTGCCCCAGCTAAAATGTCGCTATCCCGCGGCAGAACAAGAGGTCTTTTCCCCCCAGCTCCCCCCCCTGCAAAATCCACTACCAACTTGGTCGTAGATTGTGCTGCTCATGGAGGCAGAGCTAACGGCTATAGCCCTGCCTCCATGCGCGTCTATCAGCGGCGGATCTCTGCCTCTTCCCGCCCGTCTCAGTGAAGGAAGACCGAGAGGGGCGGGGAGAGGCGGCGATCAGCGCTGATAGACGCGCTGAGAGGCAGGGCTATAGCCGTTAGCCCTGCCTCAAGCAGGAAGCGATTCCCACACAGCACGGAGGGGATTTGGGGAGTAAAGACCCCCCGTTCTGCCGCGGGATAGCGGCGTTTTATCTGGGGCAAGCATGCCCATGTTAATTATAAGATAAAAAGCAATTTTGTTACTCGCTTCAGACTCTCTTTAATGAATGGTTTTATTCATTGCTGTTTTGCAGGCAGACATGCTTTCAGTGTCTCTCTGTCTCCAGCAGCTTCTCCGCAGTAAAGGTGGCCATACACTGGTCGATTTGCCATCAGATTGACCAACAGATAGATCCCTCTCTGATCGAATCTGATCAGAGAGGGATCGTATGGCTGCCTTTACTGCAAACAGATTGTGAATCACCATCTGTGGAGCTACCGCTGCTGCCGCTGCTGCCGCCCCCCGGGCGCCCAGATACATTACCTAAACCGGCCGGCGCGAGTCCCCCGGTCTCCGCTGTCTTCTTCCCCGCTCTGGGCTCCACCTTCACTGTACTTCCTGTCCGTGGAAGTTTAAACAGTAGAGGGTGCACTACTGTTTAAACTTCCTGCCAGGACAGGAAGGAGTGAAGCCCGCTGGACCTGCGGACGCGCTTTACGACTCTTTATGACGGGGAATGCGGAAGAAGAGGACGCTTTTCCAGAGGACGACTGGCAGTCAGACGAAAACAAAACTTAGCCGCAGAGGGAGACCGGAGGGCACCGAAGGACCGGCGCGGGCACAGGACGGCTGCATGAGGCTTGGGAAAGCCCCGGGTAAGTGAATTTTTTTGGGGGCCCACGGTTAAGGTTCCCTTTAAGCAAAATTGTGAGTGAGCTTACTCCCTTGAATGAGAAGCAGCCCCACGCATGAAAGGTCTTAGGATGTCTTAGGGTTGGCATGAGAAAGTACTGGTGGCAGCACTCACCTTTTCTACTACGTATTATTTTTTTTACAGAGGGCATACACTTTCTTAAAGTGAACCAGAGACAAAGCACCCTCATGTATTTTACCATATATATCAATGGGATCATGACAGTAAACACCTACTCTGCTCTTTGTTTCATTCTTCTCTGCTAAATCTGCCTGTTATCAGCTCTGATAAGAATCCCCGACTGAGCATTCAGTCTAGCTTTGCCCCCAAATGATTATAGCTGAGTCAGTCTTCTGTGATGTCTTTTCAAGCCCAAGCCCGCCCCCTCCTGGCTCTGCTTTCCTGCTAGGAGGATACATAGCAGGAAACCAGAACCACAAGGGGGCAAACTTGGGCTTGAAAAAAACATCACAGAAAACGGACTCAGCTATAATTATTTGGGGCAAAGCTAGGCTGAATGCTCAGTTGGGGATTCTTATCGGAGCTGATAACAGGCAGATTTAGCAGAGAAGAATGAAACAAAGAGCAGAGTAGGTGTTTACTGTCATGTTCCCATTGATATATATATATGGTAAAATACATGAGGGTCCTTCGTCTCTGGTTCTCTTTAAAGGAGCTTCATCAGAGAAAATTACCTTATCCTAGTCCTCAGCATTCCAGCATTTTTTGCAGAATATAAGCCTTTCTCTGATGTTTTTCTTGGAGAGAAGTGGCCCCTTTGCTTCCTTTCTTGACACCACGCAATACTCCAAAAGTCTTTGCCTCAATGTGCGTGCAGATGAACGCACTCACACCTGCCTTCTGCCATTTCTGAGCAAGCTCTGCATTGGTGGCACCTTGATACCGCAGCTGAATCACCCTGGAGCTTGCTGGACTTTACTGAGTGCTATAAAGACATCTCACAAAAATTGAACCTCTCTCCTTAAAATTCTTGATAATCCGATAGATGGTTGATGTAAGTGCAATCTTAGTAGCAGCAATATACTGTAATTGCCTGTATGCAACACAATGATGACTGCACGTGTTTCCTTGCAGGTAATCATGGTTAACAGAGGAAGAACAATGATTTCCCTCTTTTAAAGCTTCCAGTCTGCTATTCTAACTCAAGGTCAAAGGTTTTGAGCACTCAGGGCCATATGCAATTCACTTTTTCACCTAAGTTTTCTCCTGGGAGATAATTTTAAATGTGTTAATAAAATACATTTTAAGCCATCAGAAAGCAAGAAAATGCTCAACATAATTTTGTTAGTCCTTTTTCATTTACTTTTTGGTACTTTTTTAGTTGAAAAGTGCTGGAAAGTTATTCTAATTTGAAGATGAAAAATTATCTCCTAGGAGAAAACTCAGGTGAAAAAGTGAATTGCATATGGCCTTCAGTGTGTTGACACTCAGGATTTGCCTCTCTGGAGTTTAGGAGATTTTCCAGGTATTATCTCACTTTATAGTTGTGGTGAAAAATAAGTAAGCTCAGACAAGACAAGACATGTTTTGTTAATTAACCCTTTAGTGGGGGAGGTTTTGTGCTTCCATACATATTTTTGAAACATAATCTGTAGTGTGGGTTAGGACTCTGTTCATGCATGTCCATCCATAATCTTATATCTGCTGTTGGTGGTGCCCTCATATGAATAAATTGATGTGTGGCCATGCATGGAAGGGCATGTGCTTTCTTTTGCCCTTGCATGGTATGTAGGTCCCCTTCTCAAAAGCAGCAGGTGCTGCTGACAACACTCCTCAGCTCTAGATATTGTTTTCTAGCTGTGTCCTTCCAGTTGCTTTACTTGCTTCAATCTTGACTGCCTACATACTTTTCAGCAGCAAAAATTAATTTTCCATTGTAGCTCTACATGCTCCTGTCAGAAACTGGTTAGGTGATTCTGTGGACTGCCGACTGATGACATTCTACAGATAATTCATATTCATCCAATGCCCAGTAGGGTCTCTAGTCAATCATCCCTCGCAGGGTACTTGCGCAAGTTGCACGGAGATCAGGTGTCCCATAGCAATCATGCTTCAAGACAGGTGAGCCCATACCTCTTGCCTCTGGTTGTCTTTGTAGTTTTGTTATAATTTCACATTATAATTAACTGATTGTATTCACATGCTCCTAAACCGTACCTGATCTGAGATCCAGAATTTCGCAATCTCTATTCTAGCTGTGAATAAAGGCAGTGTAATCAATAAACATAAATCAGAGCTAAAACCATTTTAAAGTGTCTTTTTGTCCCCTTCTGTCCCACAGAGTTTACACAACCATGATATCAATCGCAATATAAGGCTGCAAGTCAAAGTTCATCAACAAGTCCTTCTCTAATCAAGTCCTTTTTAATCAATCCACAGGCTGCGAGATGCACCAGAAGTCACTGAAACAATAAAACAAACATATACTGTATGTGCCAACATGGCATGATACCGATTTATTGGGAAAACACAAACAGGTTGTGCCAACCATGTGAAAAGTGGAGTATGTGGGGGCTGGAGGTGATCAGCTAGAACAAATGCTGTGGCCAGTGGGTTGAGACAACCCTTGGTTTTATACCAGTCCGTCAGCTGCAGACAGCGGGCATCCCCACCACTACAACGGAGGACACATGTCACTATACATTTTAAGGGACGCCCCCTTCAGCAGGTTACACCCCTCACACAACTAAGTTGATTTATCCAGCTGATCACCTCCAGCCCCTGCATACTCCACTTTTCACATGGTAGGCACCACCTGTGTACGTGTTGTCCCAATAAATCAATATCATGCCATGCCATTAGAGCATATATGTCTGATTTATTGTTAAAATGTGTAATTGTTTATGTATAAAACAGTGACACATTGTCACCTAACCAACCTAATTAACAGATCTATGAGTTAATTGGTCTTGCCTGTGTAGCTGTCTTCTATAAAAAAAACGAAAAAAACAAACACCTGTGGTGCTTTCTAAAAACAAGTGTGTTTATTCTGAGATCAGATGACCCTTCAATTGCACAAGTGTGGTTTCCAATCAAATAAATGTATTCCTTCTGAAGGCTACTGGTTGCATCAGAGGCTATTTAGGGGCTTCACAGCAAGGAAGATGAATATTTATACAATGAGTACTTCTTATTATTTCATTCGTAAACTATTTTCAATATACTGCAGATTTGTTTTATTCTTCAGGATTTAGGTTATCTTTTTGTAGCTGAGACATTAACATTTTTAACTTTAGCTTCTAACAAACCATATGACAGTCCAAGATAAGTAAATACCTTACTTATTATGCAAGGCATTTACTAAGGCCTAGTACATACATATAAGGACTTTTGCACAGCAAAAATTGGGATGGCTCCATTGGGTGACAGTTGGGGACTCTATGTTGTGCAGACGAGCCTGCAGTCTAGTGGCACGCCTGTTACTCTGGCTTACAGTGAGCAGGGTAAGTGGAGAGAACAATGTGACTAGGGGTCAACCAGGTATCGGAAGTTGTAAAAAAGACCCAGCATCCCATAAACAGGCTAGGTAATCGCCCTAGGAGAGTGATTTTTATCGTCCACCTTGGCCAAGTTTTGTCTCATGCATGTACATAGGTTAAAGTGGAATATAACCCTGCATTTCATCTTTGCTCTAAAACTTTATCTACAGTATATTATATGCAGCCAGCATTTTTTTTTTTACTAGACCAGCATTTAAAGGGTTACACACAGAGCTGGAAAGTTCAGTGCAGTCAAATGCAGACGCATCCGAACTTTAGATAATGTTATCTTATGTTTACTTAAATGTATCAAGTGAGAAATGTGACACATTCTCTTAAGGGGCCCATAAACTTACCGATTTTCCCACCGATATACAGCCGATTGGATCACTGTGATCGATTTCGGCTGTGAAATCGTTGTGCAAACGCTGACCGAACTATCAATTTCCGCCCGAAATCGATCGCTCCCGTCAATTCCCGCCGTTCCTGTCCGTGTGGAAGATTTTGCTCGATCACCAGCGGGACTCGATAGCGTCGATAGCGGCGTTCGAATGCCCGACGACCGACACTAGCGGCAATACATTACCTGATCCAACCGGCGCTAGTCCCCACTGTCACCGCTGCCTCTTCTCCGCGCTGGGCTCCAATGCGGTTAGTGTACTAGGCCCCATAGTCTTTAATTGCTGCTGCGTGGCCCTGCATGCAGAAAGGTTAATGCAATGCAAAGAAAGTGGCCTAGTGTGAAAGGGGCCTAAAGGAAACCTGGTTTTATGCTGTGAGAGTTCACTTTGAATAATCCTCTTTGTTTGATTTTGTTGTTTTTATTTGGTATTGCAATTGATTACCCATTTGCTTAGTCAGCGCATCACATTGTGTTATCCTTGACTTTTATCCTAAAAAGGATGACCGAACATCACAGATGAACATTCGTGAATGTGTCAGTAAATTGTACCGCAAAAAATTGTGGTAACAAATCTTTGAAGTCTGACTCAGGGGGTTATCTCTCCAGGTGGTAGTCATTCATTTCCAGTTCATCGAGACATCAAGCCCTGATGAAGCTTCTTGGGTCAGATACAGTGAGGACTTGATAATTGCATTGTAACACAGAAATATCCAGGCCTGCTGTATCCATGAAGGCACATCTGAGGAAGGGCTCTGCCCGAAACACGTAGTGTGTGTCAACTTTCTCCAATACAGCTTGTTGCTGCATACAGCCTCTGAGTGCTGTGTCCTTTTTTGCTCATGTTTAGTGGATCAACAAGGGTGGTGTACCTGTTGGATGCTGGTCACCGGGTGGCTGGATAGTTACTTACCAATGGTTTGGAGTCTTTTTCAAGTTTGACATCTGAAATAATGCAGTTTATACAGATATGAAATGTTATGAAATCCAACAGTTATCATGGCGCTCTCCGTTGTACTGCAATACCCCTGCTACACTGTGAACATCGAATAGGTGGTGCTTTGCAATGTGGCAGGCCGAGTTACAGAGCGGCCCTTATGCCGCACTGCAATGCAGCACTGGGAACATAGCCATACCCTTGATATACATATTAAATTTGGAGCTGATATCATATGGGGACTTGGCAATCAACAGCAAAATTTGGCCTCATAGACTTCAATGCAAATGAGCAGGAATGTCGAAAATTGTGATTTTGTGAAAAATTAGCAAAACTAGTTGGGGCATTTTTGCTCATGCCTACTCTGAACTCTCTTTTAAACTACCCGCCTTTTAAACTACCCCCGCCCCCCTTCTTCCCGTCTCAACCGCTCAACACATGACACTCCCACAACTAATGCTAACACCATCAGCAAGGAGGAAGCAAAGTGATGATGGGTAAACCATCCATCACAGCTGCACTCCACAATCTTGACTCTGCCAGTACACTGTTTGCTTCCTTTTATTGTAGCAGTAGATTATTGTACCATGTTAACCATCAGTAAAATCAAGAAGTGGAAGTAAGCGGATCGCACTTCTGTGCAGTTTATGATAACCCCGGGCCAAGCGGACGTGCTCTCTCATGTAGCCTATGCGGGAGTGCATCTGCCCCAGGCTCCAGCCGGATCACTGCGGACCATGTGAAGTGTGAACGGGGCCTAACAGATTGCCCAGCAAGCTTATGGTGAACCAGAACTCCTAGGAGTGTGTAAGGGGCTAAAAAGATCAAAAAGCCTTCTTACTAAACTGCTATGCAAAACTAAAGTTTGCCTTCTTAAAACAGAATGCACAATTGTCTGATCCAATCTAAATTTCAGTGATCACATTGGCCCCAATTCACTAAGTTTTATTAAACACTTTATCAAACGTTTGGTAATTTACCTTGTGGGTAAAATCTAATTTTGAATTCACTAAGGTGTTATAGATTTATTGAACGTTTTATCGATAAAACATTCGATAAATGTATAACACCTTAGTGAATTCAAAATTAGATTTTACCCATGAGGTAAATTATCAAACTGTAACGATCGGTGGGCGCAGAGAGTATCTGATTACCGGTGATCTGCAGTATCACCGGAAATACAGATATATACCAGATTATAAGTGAACTGTAGTCTCACCGATAATCCGATATACAAACTAACCTCTGATCACCTGAATAGAGTGTAGTGTTTGGTGTAACTGTAACACTAAGAGGACAAGGCCTCAATGCAGTAAGGAGTACTGCACAGATTCCTTCCGCAGACCTGAGCTCTCCAAGACGGGAGGAGTCAGACTGACAGTAGGAAGGGATATCTGAAAGTGACCCTCAGGAGGAAGGATCGCTAACAGAGCGAGGAACCGCCTCTAACGGTAAGGTCGGTTCTCGAGGTCGGACAAGCCAGGTCGTACACACACGGACAGATAAAGTACAGGATCAGGAGGCAAAGGCAGAGTCAAAGTACAGGCAGGGTTCAGCAACGGAGTATCAGAAATATCGGGGTACAAAATCAGGAGGCAGAAGCAGAGTCAAAGTACGAGCCGGGGTTCGGCAACAGAGTATCAGAAATATCGAGGTGCAAGATCAGAGTTCAGGAGGATAGTCAAGGCAGGCAAAAGTCATAACAGATAATCACAATCAAACTAGTACTTTAGCTATCAACAGAATCTAGCTTAGTGTAGGATTACAGCTCCAGCTGGTCCCGGCACACTAACGGATCTAACTACGGATCTGGGTGCTCCCACATATGTGAACGCAACGCCAGACAAGGAGCAAGTGAACAACCAGCAGTATATATACTCTAGGACCTTTCCAGGACCTCCCTAATTGCTGGTCCAATGGGAGCAGTGGAATTTGTCTGGTCAGCCGACACCCTTCTAACTGCTATTTAAATTCTGCCTCAGTGCTCGCGCGCGTGTAAGTCTGAATCTTGGTGGACTATCAGTCCCAGCCACACCAGTACTGTTTTGCAATGTATCTGTCGCCTCTGATGTGGATTCCGCCGTTACCAATGCGGATTCCGCCGCACTGCCCATGCGGCATGCGGCGTTTTTTCCGCGTTGTGAAGCCATGCTGGACGCGGAAACAGCTGCCTCACCTCGAGAGACGGCGGCTTTTCCGCGTTTCCTCACAGTACCCCCCTCCCGAGGAGTGGACTCCGGACAACTCCCACCAGGTTTCTCGGGATGTACAGCATGAAATTCCTTCACTAATTCGTCCGCATGCATGCGGTTCCTAGGTACCCATTGCCTCTCCTCAATCCCGTACCCCTTCCAATGTACGAGGTACTGTACCGAGTTCTGTACAGTACGTGAATCTATGATCTTCTCCACTTCGTACTCGGGTTGGGCATCCACCAACACGGGAGGAGGAGGAGTGGGACCCACCTGGACTGCTGGTTTAAGAAGGGATACGTGGAAAGACCTCACCCCCCGCATGCTGGTGGGAAGGTCAATGGAATAAGTAACATTATTAATCTTCTTGGTCACGGAAAATGGGCCCACAAACCTGGGACCCAGTTTGGCAGATGGCTGCTTCAGGGTCAAGTGACGTGTGGACACCCAGACTAGATCCCCTGGCCGAAACTTCCATTCCACGGACCGTCTCTTATCTGCTTGACCCTTCTGACTCTGGAACGCCTTCTGTAAATTCCCCTTAACAATTCCCCAATTGTCCCTGAGTGATCTCTGCCAATCTTCCAGTGCTGGAAATGGAGACGAGACAACTGGAAAAGGGGAAAATTTGGGTGACCTCCCTGTTACAATCTGAAATGGGGAAAACCCAGACGCGGAATTCTTTAAATTATTTTGAGCGAATTCCGCGAAGGGCAAAAATTTCACCCAGTCACTCTGCGCCTCAGCAACGTAGCATCTCAGGAATTGCTCCAGGGATTGGTCTGGCATTCTGTAACGATCGGTGGGCGCAGAGAGTATCTGATTACCGGTGATCTGCAGTATCACCGGAAATACAGATATATACCAGATTATAAGTGAACTGCAGTCTCACCGATAATCCGATATACAAACTAACCTCTGATCACCTGAATAGAGTGTAGTGTTTGGTGTAACTGTAACACTAAGAGGACAAGGCCTCAATGCAGTAAGGAGTACTGCACAGATTCCTTCCGCAGACCTGAGCTCTCCAAGACGGGAGGAGTCAGACTGACAGTAGGAAGGGATATCTGAAAGTGACCCTCAGGAGGAAGGATCGCTAACAGAGCGAGGAACCGCCTCTAACGGTAAGGTCGGTTCTCGAGGTCGGACAAGCCAGGTCGTACACACACGGACAGATAAAGTACAGGATCAGGAGGCAAAGGCAGAGTCAAAGTACAGGCAGGGTTCAGCAACGGAGTATCAGAAATATCGGGGTACAAAATCAGGAGGCAGAAGCAGAGTCAAAGTACGAGCCGGGGTTCGGCAACAGAG